>NC_041216.1:10003746-10003837 GCF_002837175.3 Physeter macrocephalus | reverse complement strand
GGGTTTGAATAAATTCAATCAAAATGATCCCAAAATGGGGCTTCCCTGGTGGCGCAGTGGTTGAGAGTCCGCCTGCCGATGCAGGGGACAC
>NC_041216.1:9978837-10003293 GCF_002837175.3 Physeter macrocephalus | reverse complement strand
AAATGGGGCTTCCCTGGTGGCGCAGTGGTTGAGAGTCCGCCTGCCGATGCAGGGGACACGGGTTCGTGCCCCGGTCTGGGAAGATCCCACATGCCGCGGAGCAGCTAGGCCCGTGAGCCATGGCCGCTGAGCCTGTGCGTCTGGAGCCTGTGCTCCGCAACGGGAGAGGCCACAACAGTGAGAGGCCCGCGTACTGCAAAAAAAAAAAAAAAAAAAAAAAAAAAAAGATCCCAAAATGATCCTTAAATCACTGTTTTGTTCATACTTGGAACAGAGGTGAACATTAAAAATAAAAACAAACCTACCCTGGTCGAGGCTCTTTGGGGAAGTGAACTGGCTGCCCTCAGATGCCCAACTTGGATGTTCAGAAGATAGTCTAAATTCAAAAGGACCTTTCACCTGGTTTAATTCTTTGGCAACAATTCAGTATTCAACACAGGTCCCAAATGATTCCGACTTTACAGAACCATGGTGCAGTTCACTGAAATACTCCAACTTGGCCTGGCTATTTCTATGGTGATACCCTCTCCCAGTAATTTCTGGAATCTATAATGTAAGTGCCTTTTCCTTCCTGTTTAGGGGGAAAAAATTAATGATCCCTTTCCACACACTGACTCATTTGGCTTTTCATTACGGGTGAGAAAACAAGTGGAATTTCTGGCCAACAGTCCGCCACTAGGAACTGTGGCCCTGCCTGACTTCATGTGACCCAGGACTTCTAATCAGCTGTTGGAGATGGAAAAAATACTAGGGAACTGGAATGCCTGGTAGATACCTGAGTTAGTTTATTTTGGTCAAAAAATAAAATCTAGAGTACAGCTAAAGAAATAAACAGCTAGTAAAGCAATCTTGCCTATAACTTAGAAGGTAGGAGAGTGTACACATACTTATCCCGACACACTCATGCGCGCACGCACGCACACACAGATGAGATGAGAGTTGCACACACGCCAAGGATACAGGAAGCAAGTGCTTTTTTAATCGGTACATCAGATGATACTCTTGCTGGCCTGAAGAAGTTTCCCTCTGCCTGTTCTGCCATTCCCACCCCCCGCCTTCAACAGGGACAGGAAGAAGAAAGAAGTTCCTTTTGGACCCAACATTATATAAACATAACCAAGTCTTTACATGTGGCTTTGGAGAAGGCTGCTAGGATGCTTGCAAATACAACGTCAGGGGTCTGGGATGCGTCGACGGCAGAGTGGATCCCCCGTTTACTGTAGTACTCCACCAGCGGGGCAGTCTGAGTGTGATAGGCCTCCAGGCGGATTTTCAAGGCCTTCTCATTATCATCTGATCGGCGGACCAAGGGTTCCCCGGTGATCTGAGAACAGGAAGAGGGTAATGAAAGGCCAGGACTCAGCAAGTTCTCCTAGTCCAATGCTGGATGCAGATCTGAGATGCTGTCTGATCCCAAAGTCCATCAGAGGGAAAGACAAGACAATCTAGACCCCCTCCAGTAAAGAACTATAAAGAACTTCACTATTCCCAGCAAGCTGGTCCCAGGAGCAGACCACTTGGTCCAGAGAAATCAGGGAGCCTTAAACAGCAACTGTGAGGAAAGGGCTGAGACAGGGGGATAGACAAGCTCTCTCTCTCATGGCTTGTGCTCAGGCTGTTCAGCTTCCAAGACAAACACTTCTAGGGTGAGAAACAAGAAAGACAGAGGCCCCTGAGACCAGGAGAATACATCAAAATAACAGATGAAGTAGCAATTAGGGTCTTAGCTGCATAAGTATTCAGCGTTTTTACTGGGGTGCCGGCTATCAACATTCTGAAAGTGGCAAGTGACAGGGAACACTGAGTGATAGAACTGCCAACTCTGTGAAATGTGACTAAGTTGACAGATAGCTTTGGAACCTGTATGACCTGATGAACTTGTCTCATATGACAAAGGTAAATCCAGGAAATTCTTACTGTTGCCTGCGTGTTCTAAAACAGACAAGGTGAACTATTTATGGCAAATATTACAGTGAACATGTATGAGACCCCCCCCTTTTACATCTGCGAACAATTAAAGACTGTCATAGGAACTTGGCAGTGTTAACCTGGCCAAGCTCTTCTGAATCTGTAGGGCACAGTACAGTCACTAGAGAGAGAAGATATTCTTCGGAAGCAGGACTGGTCAACAAACATCTCTTCAGTACTGTCCTCCCAACCGTGGCTCTAATCTGGGGCTTCCAAGCAGCCTTCTCCTGATTAGTCCACCATTTAGGTTGCCATGATGCCAGGAAGGGGCTGCTCTGGACAAAAGACAGGTACAAACTGGGCACTGGGAAGTGGCTGGCACTGGTGGCTACCTCAAGGTCAAGCAATAAACCACTTGGAGGGACACTAAAGATGAGCCACAGCCCATGTGATTTACGTGACAGCAATATCTCTCATGGTTAAGTTCGTAACATTGGTAGGAATAAAGGGAAAATGGGAAGAACAAAGGGAAGAAGAAAAAAGAAAAAAAAGCGACGTAAGAGAGAGGAAGGAAAGAAAAGGAAACTTCCCGTCCTGAATTTACATACATCATCTTTCATGGGCTCCTTTGGGGGGTTGAACTCCTCGTGGTAGGAACGGCCACTCTTGGGGTGAATCAGTCTGAAAAACAGCAAATGAACAGGAATCAGGCTGCCGGAACCCCAGGGGTCTCCAAGATGACAAGCACAGACAGAGAAGCTGGATGCAAGGACTTTAATCCAGCAGAGAACCTCGTTACAGGAATCTATTGTTTAGGAAAATAACTGGGCATATGCCAGAGGGAGTATGTTTTCTCTTTTGACCAATGTTAAAATACGTGTCTGGTTGAGGAGGCTGGTATGACGACAGCCTAATTCGGCTGTGTGAGACCATTCCGATTCAGGCCTTAAGCTGAATTCAGGGGCTATAGAGCAACGAGTCACGATCCCTGCTCACAAATGGTGATTAATTTAGAGGGGGAAACAAATGTGGAAATAAATAACTACAATAAATTGGTAATCCTTTAACAGAGATTTGGACAAAGTGCCATGGGGGACAGAGGACAGAGAAACTAACCTTATTTTCTAAACTAGTTTGGTTATAAAACCAGAAAGGTGCTATAGGAAAAGCATGTGCTATGGATGCAGACACCAGCAGACAATGCTGAACACCTCTGCGACCACACAGACACAGAAAGCCCAGCCATCAGAGGGAAATATTCAAGGCATCAGGGAAAACAACATATTAAGTCATAGAATAAAGAGCTCAAGAAGAAGCATTTACTTGGCACAGACTATGTAGCTGGCAGCTGCATCTCTGCCGTGTCCCCTTAAGCAACAAGCCCACGCTCCTGACTGGGAGTGGTCACACCACAGGAGTCCCGAAACCTAAGAAGGGAAGGAGGCAGGCCAAACACTGCTCAGCAGCTGGTGCCCACAACTTCGCGTGGCTTCCCAATTCTATGCCAACCAAGGTCTGCTTATTTAACTGATGGCTACTCTCCTCATGAAGGTCTGTTAGGCCAGAGCTTCCCAACATTTTTCACCTCTTGGCATACACAGAAAGTACTCAGGGTGCTTGCTCTGGTGGCTGAGGGGGTCAATATCTCAGCACATCAGTTGGGAAAGTCTGGGTTAGACTATCGAAGCCACATGTTTGTAAAATGTGATACTGTGTTTTAATGACAGCATATTTTGGGGGGCCAAGTGGTCCATTTATAGAATAAGGTGGTCCATTTACAGCATGGGGGACAAGTTGATAGCAGAGTGAGTAGGTTACACTGAGTGGGCCTGTGACTGCAATCGTGTAACACGAGGTTGGGCCCTCCTTTATTTGAGTTGCTGGAGGGGTTCCTCTGGTGCATCCACTGGGAAATGACACCCACTAGGAGACCCAAGGAGAGGAAGAGCAGAAGCTGAGGGGCTCAGCTACAGCTTTCCTTTGGGAAGGGCTGGGGGCATGAAGTGTGGACCACGTTTCTTTTTTTTTTTTGGCCACGCTGTGCAGCATGCAGGATCTTAGCTCCCCAACCAGCATCGAACCCATGCCCCCTGCGGTGGAAGAGCGGAGTGTCTTAACCACTGGACCACCAGGGAAGTCCCTAGACCTTGTTTCTTCACCTTCTGGAAAGCACAGGGCACACAGCAGCCAGGCTGCAACAAACACAATTCTCTCCTCTCCACGTCTCTACATCAGCTCTTGCACATTCCCAGATTCCCTCAGCCCTCCAGTTACATATAACACTGCTCCTTCCCCACTTCCAAATATCATTTTAAGAAGAAGGCAAAACTCATTCCCTAGAAGGGAAAAGAAACCAATCTCCAAGTTCTTAAAATGGGACTGGTCTTAAGTACCAACCAAAACAGCTCTACAAGCCACTGAACGTGGCCTGGAGGCGGAGGTGAAGATGTGGAGGGATCGGGCTGGGATGCTACAGCCACTGCTACCTTGGGTGTGATACTTCAGACACCTGTTTTCTCATCCACAAAATGGGGATGGTACAAGACATTAGGCTAATGATACCAGAGAGCCAACACTGAATAGGTTAAAATCAAAACCCACCAGCCATACTTATGGCAAGAAATAAAGTAATGACCCATACAATTATTAGAAGTGAGGTCAGAGCCAATTCCGAAGACATTTACAGTGGGGTCCTTATCATGTCAGATTTAAATAAGATCCATATTAAACTGGCTAGTTCCTGACTCTTTTTCTTGCAACAATCAGCATAGTGGACGAGGAGGCAGAAAGCAGGTTTTTGGTGCTAGTTCTGCCACTGATATGCAAGTGGGCTTGGAAAAACACCTTTACACAGTCTGACCTGTTCTGTTTCCTCCTCTGTAAGGGAGAGGGCCACACTACACCACTCACTTCCAAACCGAGAGACTGAGTCTTGCCTCTTTCGCCCTCTACAATTCTGGAGTTTGTTCTTCAGAATCTCTCAGTGCCCCACCAGCCAACCCCAGTCTCCATCACTTCACCGGTGGATCACATCAGGCTCCTCCAAGTGGGGTCCTTGTCTGTTTCTTATTTCCCTCAATTTAGCCTGTATACCAGGACCAAGCTAATGTTCTTAAAATGCTGTATCTGCCACAACACCTAGTGGCTTAAGAACATCCCATGATTCCTGCCTCAGTCGTGTCTACCCTCTCTTGCTTGGCAGACCTTCCCCAGCCAGGCTCCCATTCCACCTTCCCAACCGTGCTCATTCTACCACCCAGCCTCCCAGGCCATCTCTCCAGCTCTGGACAGACACTCTGCCAGAAGCCTTAGCTAGAGCCTCTCCCTCAGTGCATACTCATTCTTGCCTCTACTCCCTTCTGGGAAAGCCTCAGCAAAATCCTCTCTATCCTGAAGGTCAAGTCTGACTTTACACCTCTCCTAGCCAGACTTCCCTCCCTGCCCCCAGGCTGTCTTCCTGGACCCCTACTGCACTAAACAGCCCAGGTTTCATGTAGGGGTTGTAGACGCTCTGAGGTCAGACATGGGCACCAGCACATTGTTCTATATTCTCTACTGGTCCCCTGCTCCCAGAGCTGTGCCTGCACAAAGCAGGCACTTAGAAAGCTGAGCTGATTAGATCAAAGGCCCTCGTGTCACCTAGTACTATTAACATCTGCTTTGCAATGTCCGGGACCCCAGCCCTGGTCAGGTCTCTTCTTGTCAACCCTACTGCTTCTTGGACTACATCAACTTTCTTTGCCTACTCTGTGCCACAGCAAAGAAACAAAATTCCTGCACTGAAGGAGCCTATGCAATAGCTGGAAACATGAAACCTGGACATTTGCAAAGAAAATTAATATAAGGTGGATCCCACTGTATCTAACACAGCCTTCCAGGAGAACACCTCTAACACTTACTCTGCTGCCTCTCTCCTTAAAGATATGGACTGAAGACACATGGGGAAAAATGTTCAACCTCATTAGGAAATCAAAGTAATAACATTTACAATCAGAAAACACTGCCCTCTTAATTAAAAAACTTACATGTACTACGATGGTCACAGCATGAATTTAACAATGGAAAACTGGAAGAACACAAATGTACAACAATCGGGGAACAATTAAGTAAATGATGGTTCATGTACTGTGAAATACCATGCAGCAATTAAAAATAATGGTTATGGAAGTCTGGTTCAAGAGGGTAGGCTGACCACCTTCCTGAGGCTCCATTAAAGTGACTGAGGGATTAAAAAAAAGCTATATAGCCCATAATAAGGACAAGAATGGGAGGGTCTGTTAGTGGTTGAGAGCTTCCCACATATTTTTGGAAGGCACAAAGCAGATGGTAGCGTGGTAGTGAAAGAGGGCTGAGGAAACTGTAGCCTAAAGCAGTGGCACTTTTTAGGAGCAAACTCATCAGAAGCAGAAGCATTTCTGTGTTCAACGTTAACTACTATAGAGAAATAAGCACTTTAAAACAAAACACACAAAAAAATTATAGTGTTATTCGCTAAGCTGGCTGTACCATGAGCAAGTTTTTCCTCAATTTTCTAAACTGTGTAGATGGTCCTATTATTTTTATAATAAAAAGCCTACAGCAATGTATGGCAACTCCAACTGAAATCGGACTTAAAAAGCACTAAAATGGAGATACACATGTAAGGAATTTAGTATTTCTTAAGCACCCAGGTAAGCAAGGCTCTGAAATACGCACGACATGCTATCTACCATGGACAATGGGTCCTCGAAGTAGGTACTATTACTTCCTCTCTACATATGAGGAAACAGCCTTAGAGAGGTTAAGAAACTTGCCTAGGGTCAGAGTTAAAAGGTGACAGGACTGAGTTGCTGCTGGACTTCAGATCCCTTGCTCTTCCTTCCACATCCCCATCCCATGTCACCAAATAAGGCCAATCCATGTGGAAACGGCACTAAGCTTCATGGCTGCGATTAGGCTGGAGCGGTTCCTTATCGTCTGACAAAGCTCTGAGGAAGCATGAAAAGAAGGGACCTTCAGGGCACAAATACCTTCCTGTGATTCTCCGGATCAGCAGAGAGTCTGGGATGCTGAATTCAATCACAGAATCAAGCTTCTCTTTCCTCTTCTCCATGAGGTCATCAAGCTGTAAAAGAGTGTGTGGCCCACCTAAGCTACCAGAGCTTGATAAGACCCATTTCCCTCAGAGGAATAAAGAGATAGAGGGCCAGGATTTGCTTTCATGCAATGGTGATACAAAACCAAGCCACTCACCATTTCTGCCTGCCTCACAGTCCGAGGGAAGCCATCTAGAAGAAAACCATTTTTGCATAGAGGCGTCTCCAAATTCTTCTCAATGAGCTCCACGACCATTTCATCGCTCACCTGGAAGTCAAGAACAAAACAATCTTGGGGTTAAATCCATTAACTAGGTGGCATTAGCCCAACTCCAGGGTCATAAGTTTATGTCTGTATAACCTGATTACTAAACAGGTTCTTGACCCCGAAGAAGCAAAAATCAGAGCAAATATGAAGTGGCTCCATTTGGAAGATTCAGTTTCATGATTATTTCTGTGGTTGCCATACACACATTCTCTTCCCTTGAGATTCTCCTGTGTCCCAGTAATCTGGGTGAGGGAAGAGGAGTGCCTATCACCCCGCCAGGAGACCTCCATTTCTTAGGTCCTGAAGGCCTCTCTGGCCATTAGTCAGAGTCCTAGCAATCAGATAACAGCTCCTCAGCAATCAGCTGTCTTCAAGACATAAGTGAGGACATATGGCTGAGAGACCATCTGAGGAGGGCTCTAGGAGAGAATGGGGGCTGACCAGAATGTAGAAAGGCACCAACTTTACCTGTTTCACAATTTTGATTAGGCTAACAGTAAAGCGACCCAGGCTGTCTCGGACATGAAGCAACAGAGAAGTTCACTGACCTCGGCAAGACAGGTTCAGAACCAAGGAACCAAGAAGCCAGCCCAACACTCCCCTGAACCCCTCTAAAAACCCCAACAAGGATCCTTCCTAGCTTCCAAAAACTGGTTTTCCTTCTCGGCTTTCACTGCAAGAAAAGTTCCCTGCCAGTATTAGAGTGAAGCCTGCCCATTTTGGTAGCTAATGCTCTTATCTCCTGGGGCCAGCTGTGAACTTGGGGACAAAGTATAAGCTCTGCGACTAAGGGAAGGCTGGAGATAAGTAATCTCATTGCCACAACCCAATTTTTTCTCAGTACGGGATCTTCTACCAAAGTCCAAAATATCTAGCTTTATGGCTTGACTTACGGCCTCACTAACATGAAGGGAAAGCTAGAAGTAAAGGGGCAGCTGGGCGCACAGGCAGGGCAGATTCTGAGTCCAGAATCTCAAAGCCTGACAGGAGGCCCAGCACCCGCCCCAACCAACATTCTAAGATACGTAAAGACCAGAGAGCCAAGCACAAAATGACTTCTTCCCAAGGCCAAGTCCCAGAATAACTCAGTTACAATTAAGCTCTGGCATTAATCAAAAAACATTTAGCAGGTAATAAATTGTACTTCTCCAATCAGATCAACTGGACTAAAAACAAGAGAAAATGCTATTATATTCACCAAATAAGAAGGATTACTTTTGTCAACTGCCAAGCAACCCCTCTGTTAAAGACACAGAACAGAAGCCCAAAAGTAGATTAAAAACACTTCTGAGACTTCCTGAGTCCTCTCTTGAATCACCCTTGAGTTCTGGCCTAGGGATGGCAGTTTCATTCTTGGCCTTAAAACTGGGTATATTACAAAATGTGCCAGCACAAAGAAACTTCAAGAATGCCGTGAATAAAATAAGTGTCATAAATTCAGAATGAACCAAGTAACTTGCTACCGTAGAAGTTCATATAATGTGCCAGTTTGTTAAAACACCCCGCAGCACAGGGCTGTCCAACAGAACTTGCTACAATGATTAAAGTGTTCTATATCTGTGCGGGCTAGCAAAAACTAGAAATGTGGCAAGTGAAACTGAGGAAGTTAATTTTAAATTAAATTAAAATTAATTTCAGTAGTTACATGTAGCTAGTGCTCACCCTGTTAGGCAGGGCAGATCTAGACTCTGAGGAATATCAACATTCACTGGTACCACTAAAACCTACCAGTTTCCCGGCATCCATAGTCGCCTTCAGCTTTTTTCCCAGCTCTGAGCCAGAAGCCACCATGGCCCTCAGCATGTCCCCAGTAGCCAAATGGCAGACACAGAAGTTTTCAGCCAACTTGGGTGCCTATGAAGGGGAAGACAAAAAACAAGACATGGTTAACAGTGCAGGCCTTGGAGTTAGACTGCCTGGGTGTAAACCTGGCCCTGCCACTTACTGGCTATGTGAACTCTGACAAATGCCTATTTCCTTACCCGTAACTGGGATAAAAGTACCTTACATTATATTCTAACATATGATTATAGGGTTGTAGTTAAGAATTACATGAGATAATACATATAAGGCACTTAAAACAGTGCACCTAGCACAGGAAGCCATCATAAATATCAGCTATTATCACTACTTCCACTAGACACACTGGTGACACATAAGCCTCAGTTTCCCCATTATAAATGGGAAAAACAGAAACAGCAGTACCAACACTTCACACGGTTGCTCGGAAGTTTAAATGAGTTCATGCATATAAAGCACCTGGAACAATGCCTGGCATGTAATGTGCTGAATGAATATTCGCCAAAGGGATGGACGTGTGGCTGTCAAGTACCGTGGTCACCAGTGTGTGAGGCAGCTGGAGCCAGGCGCAGAAGTCTCCCTCAGGCAGACTCGGTTCTTCCCTTCCCTGTCTCTAGGTAGCTGCATTATCTGGGCCAAATCACTTAACCTCTCAAGAGGCTCCGTTTTCTCATCTGTCTAAAATGAAGGCAAAAAGTCTCTGTCTCAGAAGGTAGCTGTGAGGATCAGATGAGATATATATATGAAGAGCACCTGGCAAACAGTAACTGCTTAGTAGCTTTAGGGAGCAGTATAGCCTTTTGGCTAAGAGCGTGGGCTGGAGAGTCAAACGCCTGGGTTTCCGACACCAGGTCCACCAATGACTGGTTATGGGACTTGAGAAGAATTATATCACTTTTCTAAATTTTAAATTTCCTCTAGGTAAAATGGAGATGGTAATAGTACCTATATCACTGGGTTGATGAGATTATATAGACTTCCACATATGCAGGGCCAGGCACTTTGTAAGTGCTCAGTGAACATCAGCTGTTACTGTAACCCGTCTTAATCCCATATTCATTCATACAGAAAGAAAATACTAATACTTCGAAGATGCCTCGTCTAAGAACCTTGCTGGGTACCAGGGAAACAGATGAATAGGAGACAGAGACTCTGTCCTCTATGAGCTCACAGTTTGGGGGACTATACCACAGAATGAAGACTAGAAGAGAAGAGACCCTGGAGAGTTCAACACTGGTTTTGTAGTGGCTAAAAAGAATGCAGAATTCATGAGGAATAGAATCAGTTCAAGGAGCCTAACACTTTGCTTTCTGGTTCAATTGTTTTGGAAAAGAAGTAGGGTGGGAACCTTGTTCAAACCAGTTCACTGGGAGCTTTCTTAGGTGCACATGGTAAAGGCTAAACAGATAGGGCTCAGGGCAACAAGTGCTGGTTTGTGACTCATGGACTGATTCAGCTCAGAGAACTAACTGACTTCACAGCAAAATGGAACCCAGATGAGGTATTTAAAACCGCACTTGGGAAACCAGGGAAGGTCAGGATGCTCTGGTGATGGAAAACCTTCTGGTCCTTCAGGCTGGCACAGTGGCCACAAACCCAGAGAGCTGTGCTTTTCTGCCGATCTTTCTCCTTGGTTGCTGAAATTAACTTGGGTAAAAAATTGGGAGGTCAGGCTTGTTCCAGGGGAAAGAGTAACCAAAACACCAGAGAAGAGCTGTTAGCACAGAACCTAACCTTCCAATTTTTACCACCCTAAACCACAGGACTCACTCTTCTGTGCTATTTCAGGTGACTAGACTCCACGGCCGTGTGGAAGCACACTCCCAGAGGGAAGACGCAGCATGGCGGAAGACTAACTCCTTCATTTCTTGCTGGCTGCACGGGAGTCAGTGGGGTGGGCTGCAAAGAGCATGAACTTTGGAGTCAGACAGATTTGCACATGAACCCTGGCTGCCCTCAATAGCTTTATGACCTTTGGCTAGTTACTTAATTTCTCAGAATCTCAGTTTCCTTACCAGTCAAATAGGGATAATGTCTACTTCACAGGGCTGTTGTGAGGATAAAATGAAATAAAGCACCCAAAATATCAGACACACCGTAGGCATTCAATAAATAAAAGATCTCCTTTCAAGTTCTTTTTTGCATTGCTCTTTACTTGCGAAGTATAGAAGAAGCCTGATGAAATAGCTGTATTTCATTCCCCTTACACTTCACGCTTATACTTTTTTTAGAGGAATGCTTCTCCTACTCCAAACCACCTGAGGGTACTGCTAAAATGCAGATTCTGATTCTACAGGGTGGGCCCTGAGCATCTGCATTTTAAACAAGCTTCCAGGCCTGGCTGTGCTGCTGACCCCTGGACCACACTCAGCTGCTGCTGCGGCCCTGAGCCACATCTGCCTCACTAGCCATGGGCTACTGCTGAGCCCAAGAAATAGGCCCCCCATCTGTACGAGAAACCTGTGGTTTCGGAAGGGGGTGTGGTTCAGAATGGCTAAAACCACTAGGGAGGCAGCACGGTGAGGTTAGTGTTCTCAAACATCAGTGTATTATCACAATCATCTGGGGCACTTGGCTAAAAATACAAAGCCAGGCCCGCCCTTAAAGTGTATGACTGAGTGGTTTTCAGGTAGCAGGGCGGGATTCTGATGCACACAGATTGTGAAGCCCTGGTGCAGGGGTGCAAGACTGGGTTTTATAGTGGTACAGATCTGGGATTTACAGTTTACTCACTGTGTCACCTTGAACAAGTTATATAACCTTAAGGCCTCGGTTTCTTCATCTCTAGAGTACAGTAAGTCCTACATATGAACCTTCAAGATGCAAACTTTCAAAGATGCAAACGTGCGTTCACATGTCCAATCATGTAAGTTCACGTGTCTGGCATACATTGTCACGTGCGTGCATCCTCTACAAGTGGTTGCGCTTCTGTGTACTTTACCGTACAGTACTGCATAAGAGTACAGAAGTATAGTATCTTTATTTCAAGCCCAGGGTGTCCTGAAACAAGTGTAAAAGCAGCGGTGATGTAGCTGGTACTGCTAAGAAGTGCCAGGAATTGGAGGTCCAGAGAAAGGACGAAGACAGAAAAGAGGAAGAAATAACTGAAGAACCGAAGAGATTCATGACGCAGGAAATGGAAAGGGGATTTTCTTTACTTGAGGAGGCACAGCACCTGAAAGGAGAATGGTACACGAAGGTTGCAGCAGCCATTCAGAATGCAATCCAGCGGTACTGTGCCATCTATGAGGAGAAAAAAAGAGCTACTACCCAGACACCACTGGATCATTTCTCCAAGAGGGTAGATAGAGTTGAATCCAGCAAGGAACCAGAACCTGTGCCATCACTATCAGACGTGAGTGAAGGTGCAGCCTGCCCTCTGTCTCCTATTGCTGACGATCCTTCAGCTCTACCATCCCCCACCACTGGATCATTTTTTGAAGAGGGTAAACAGAATTGAATCCAGCAAGGAACCAGAACCTGTAGCATCAATGTCAGGCATGAGTGAAATTGCAGCTTGCCCTCCATCTCCTATTGCTGACGATCCTTCAGCTCTACCATCCCCCACCTCCTTTCCCTCCTCCTGTCAGTACCTCTTCTTGCCTGTTCACCCGATGCCCCTGGATGTCAGCTGTTGTACTGTACTACTGTACTTTTCAATGTACTGTACTGTAAGATTAAAAATGTTTGCTTTATTTTATTTTTATGTACTACTGCTGTGAAAAGTATTATAAACCTATTACAGCACAGTACCATATAGCTGATTGTGTTAGCTGGGTACCTAGGCTAACTTTGCTGGACTTACGAACAAATTTGACTTACCAACGCGCTCTCGGAATGGAACTCATTCGTACGTAGGGGACTTACTGTACAGACAACAATGTCTACTTTCAGAGCTGTTATGGGGATTTGGCAAGATCATATACGCAAAAGAATCCAGCACAGTGCCCGGCATTTAGGGAAATAAAGGGAAAATGTCAGTCTTTAAGATCTGATTTAATCAAGCTCACTTGTTTTCTTACCTCGAAATCATCTTTCTACTGCAGTCTTTCCCACTTCCACCTCCAATGCTTCTGCACATGCAGCTGCAATCATCTCCTAAAATACTGCTGGACATACTACCCCACCCCCCAACAAACATACATTCAGAAGCCTCAACGTTCCCCCAGGGCAACAGGGGAGAAGTCCCAATACCTTAGTCCAGCACTCAGTGTCATCCACAACCAACTTCCTATACCTCCCAAGCTACTCAAATTCGCCTCCACAAGTCCCCTACCAGCATGCCCTGCACAACGGCAAACAGCTGCTCTATATATGCTTTCCAATTACATAACATAAGCCTCTCCATGGACCTCGGCTCAAGATCCTCTCTATGCAAGAATGCCCTCTCCCTTCCTCCTACTGGTCCAAGCTCTACCCTCCTCTGCAGTCAAATTCTGAGCATATCTCTCCCACCAAAAACCCTTCCCAACTACCCTTTCTTCCTCCAAGAAGGAATCATATCAACATCAGCTAACTGGGTGTTTGCAAGATGCCAAGCAATTTTTCCATGCATTGTTTTACAGTATTTAGTATGTATAATACATAGCAAATACGTGAGGTAGTAACTATTTTTATCTGCATTTTACAAATGAAATTCAGAGGCTAAGTTGCCCAAGATCACAAAGCTAGTAACAGCAGATCTGGAAACTGGCCTCAAGACTGTAGAGCCCTAGCTCTTATCCATGACACCACATGGCTTTACTAACAACACCACCACCACCGCCCCCCAGAGCCTTAGTGGCTGTCCTTGGGGAAAGTGTGTGTATATGTGTGGAAGGGAGCAAAAGGAGGCCTTCACAGTGCTGGCAATGTTCTGTTTCTTCATATGGGTATAAGCTACACAAGTGTGTTCACATGGGAAAATTCATCAAGCTGCCCACCTAGGATATCTGCACCTTTCTCTATGTATATTATACTCCAATTAAAAAGTTTTTTAAAAGCACAGAAACCTGTGTTTGAATTTCAGCTCTGCCTGTTAACTGACCATGTAACCTCAGGCCAGAGATCCTTTAATCACTATAAATTGGATATATTAGTACCAACATCAGTGGGTGTGTAGGAGGAAGAATGGAAGACTCTCAACAAATTATAGTTCTTTTCTAACCCCGAACTATCCTAGCATTTGTCAGTCACTCATCTCACACTTCCCATATGGTACTCTGCACTAGTAAGTACTGCTTGCATGCATGTTCATTTCTGCCCCTACATCTAGATTGATAACAACGATAAGATGGTAATGCTGTTCAAGAATCAGTCACGAATTCAAATCCTATCTTTGCTACTTTATGTATGTCCAGGGCAAGATACACACTGGGCCTCAGTTTACCAGGCAAAGGCAAAGATAACAACAGGACCTTCCTCCTAGGGTTGCAGGATTAAATCAGATGACACCTGTAACATCTTTGGCTGTGGGGGGTAGAGTCTGTCACATAATCCAGCAAAGGGTGACTATTTTGCAATATTAAACCCTCTTGAGGGCAAGGGCTCCCCTGTATCTCTAGCACGGAACTTATCCAACAAAACATGCATAGGGCAGGAGACAAATCTAACCCAGGGCAGCAGAAAGCAGCAGAAAGAGCAGGAGTTTTGAAGTCATTCAGATGCAAGATCAGCCAATTACTTGCCCTGTAACCTAGAAAACAAGCTCTTTGAGCTTTAGTTTCTCTACCTGTAAAAGGGGGAGTAAGAGCATGGGTCTCACAGAGTTGTTTCTGCACTGTGAGCGTCAATGCACTGACATAACTGACAGAGCCTGACCTGCAAGATGGCAGCTGATGGCCTAAGTGTGCTGGCCTTGGAGAACTGGTGTCAGCTGGACACATGGAAGAAATTATGAAAGGGGCTGGCACAGGAAACAGAAAACATACCCGTTTTGGCCACACCATAGGAACATCTAACCCTAAAAGGGAGACAGGGAAGTAAGGTTATTTAAACAAAACAACAAATCCAAGTGTTCCAGACATTATTATGTTGATGCAAAAGCAGGTAGTTTTAAAATGTTTAACTATTTTAGTTAAAAATAAAAAGTTTTAAAAGGAAACAGATTATTTCAGTCATGCCAACATTAAATACCTAAAACACTGAGTTATGCAGGTATAAAAGGAAGCACTAGTGGTGAGAAAACAAACATTACCGAGCAGGCACTAGGCACTAACCCAGGTTAGGATTTTACATCAAAGATCACAAACATTTACCAGGCAGGCAACACAAATGAAGTGGGTCAAATATAAGCAACAGGCAGCGAAGAGGGCTACGCAGGGGACAGGAGAGCACACGGACCACCCAAAGCGGCATCCCCACTCAACTGCATGCCACGCTGGAATGGAGGCCCAGAACCACTAGATATGACTTCTCAAGAGAAACGAGAGCTCTGGATTTTTAAGTGAAATTTCACAACTGAAAACACTGTGTGGTCAACTTATTATTTTGAAAGCTGACAAATTAAAGGAATAAATCAAGCATTTAACCTACCCTTACTGTACAAACTATACCAAATAGTAGGTGAGAAGTTTCTCTTTATAGAACTATTTCAGCTAATAAATGAAAAGGGAATGATATAAGTAGAACATTACCATTTTGCCACCCACAGTGAATTCCTGGACTCAGGCATTGAACACCAGAGATAAGCAGACACAGTATGCCTCCTAATGGACAGCACACCACCACCTGTGATGTAGTTGGGCCAAAAATTGAACCCAGATCTGGTTAATTGTTTTTTTATAGGAAAGAAAGAGGAAGATGTTAAATATGGCATGGGGATACAATAAAAAAATTCTCAGAAAGAGGGATACTCCCAGAATAAACAACTTCCACAAAAAAGCTGCAAGGAAAAAAAAGAGGGGGAACCTGTAAATTAACAGGGACTTGAAATGATCATATTTGTGAGACAAATGAATGGAAATGTAAACATTTACTGTTATTATTGTTTTTAGGGGATAGTGTGCTTGTTTACAAAAAAGAATTCATCTTTTAGAAATACACATTGAAATATTTACAAATGAAGTATTATAATGTCTGGGAGCTGCTCTAAAATAATCTGTGAAGGGAGAGTGGATGGGGAAGGAATGGCCACCAGCTGATGGTAGCTGGGGCTGGATAATGGGTACATGGGGGCTCATTACACAATCCTGTCTTCTTTTGTGTATTCAAACTCTTCGTAATAAAAAGCTGGGGTGTGTCTGCAGGCTAAATTCTGCTGCAGGCTGCCACTTTGCAACCTCTGATTTAGGAACACTGTTTTTGAAAACTCCATTAAAACTACAACCACCAGTATTCCTATTATTCCAGTTATGGAGAGAAAGGTGTACACAGGTTAAGCGACTTGTGTAAATCTTACCCTTAAGTCCCAGCTCTAATCACATCTCCTCGACTTCCACAAGGCCTCCTTTGACCAACTCCCATCATACATACACCCTTATAAATCAGCTCACAGTATAATTTTCTTCAAAACTTCCTGAAAACATCACCCTTTACACCGAGATACAGCTTAGTTGGGGGGTGGGGGGATGTGTTACTAAGATAGGGAGTCAATAATTAGTGAACACCTACTATGTGCCAGGTTGTCATCTAGGTGTGCTTTACACACCTAAAATTATATAACACAATTTTCCAGTATACTTGTTAACTTTTGGTCTAGGGGGGCAAGGACCTTATCAGTCTTCTTTACTGCTCTGTCTCCAATGTTCGGTGCTCATGACGTGTTGAATGAGTAAGGTAAGTATTAGACCCATTTTTCAGGTGAGAGCAGTGAGGCTTAGAAGTTACAAAGCTTGCTAAACTATAAAGCCCTTGTCTAGGCACAGGGATGGGATGTCCATTTCACAACTACTGAAATTATTAACTTCAATATGAGGTAAGAAAAAACAACTGATGCATTTGAGCTACCTTGTTTATCTCGGTCACTCACAGCAAAAGTCCGTAGAGTTTGGGATTAAACATTCCTAAACTGCAGGTTACCTAATAACTGAGGGTGGTAGCAACAGGAAAAGAGGAGCATTCAATGTTACTGAGGACAAGGGGGTTAGGTAACAATGACCCCCAAGGGCAAACTGGCTCTGGCTATAGAGAGAAAAGGGAAAGTGCTCTTTCTTCACCTAGTAGACAGAGCCAAAAAGCAAAGTCACAGGAATGAACTGAATCTCTAAGACTCCCCTTCTCCTCATCACCCACATGAATCTGTGTTCATCCATTTCCAGTAACCTCATCAAATAATGTGCTGAGGGTCACAGGAGCCCCAAGAATGAGTAAGACAAATGATCTGTCTGCCAGGACTTTGCAATCTTTGCAAGGGCTCAGAAGAGAAGAGGGGGCACAGAGCAGCACCCAGAACCCCATTCCCTTAGCAGATCAGACTTTCAGGAATTCCCTCTTTAGACCCTAACAGCAAGCAAAAACTTGAGGGTGGGGGTGGGGGGCAATGCCAGACGCCAGGCAGGAGGAGGATATTGATAATCCAACCTATGCGCTTCGAAATCCTAAGTGAGATCATAAATCCCAACCTTGATCTATGGGCCCATTATGTCCCAGGTGCCAAGTGATGCCCCACAGTCAGCAGAAGGTAATTCAGACTCCAGTCACTCAGAACCCTGAGGTTCCAGGCTCCATGAAGTCAATTTTGCTAACTTGAGAAAGCCGCCTGACCTCTCTCGGCCGGTTTTCTCACCTGTATATTGAGGTACTCTCTCCCATCCCCCGAACTTAACTGTCTCAGGCAGGTCATACCTCACTCCTCTTAGCAGTACTCCCTCCTAACCAGCACAGGCCAGCTCCCGCTTTCCCCCTTGAGCGGGAGATGCTACTCCACCTTCAGGCATTAGTCATTACCAGAAACGTCCCCCTACCCCGAGTGCCTGGAACGTAACCCTCGACAACCCACTACCAAATCGCAGGCAATCTGGGGTCCCTGCGTCCACTGTCTCAGCCCAGGGCTCACCTTACCCTTCAAATCTTCCCAGCTTCTAAACCCTTAAGGGATCTAATCAGTCCTTAGGATCACCTAACACGGCACCTCAAGCCTGGGTCCCTCAAGAACTCTAACTCAGACTCCCTCGACCTCCAATTTGGACCCTCCCCCAAACACCTGCTAGAACCCCAGACGCCAGCCAGGGTACCCCTCCAGGCTTCAGCCAGCGGCCCGGCTCAGGGGCGACCCGGACCTCCGGCAGCCCTGACCTTGGAGTCCCACGGGCTCTGCCGACAAGCCCGTCAGCAACTCACCTGGGTACCCTTGCCGGCTCCGGGCGGCCCCAGAAGCACGGCCCGGATGCCTTCAGGACACTCTCTAGCCGGTTCGGCCACGGGCACGCTGGGAGCCATGGCCGCCGAAGCCTCTCGCTGCTCAACCCGCCTGCGGTCCTCGCAAGTCCAGCGCTTCCAGGCCAGCGAGCCACGCACGCCACGCACGCCCCGCTCGCCGTTCACACTGGCCCGTCGACACGTCCGTCAGTCCGCTCCGCCCACCCCTGAGCGCGACGGACACTTCATCTTACCAACCACTCAGCGATACTGGGGAAGGCTGCTTTTGATTGGACAGAATCGGTAAGGAAGTAAGGAAGGGGCGGGCCATCATGGACGTGGCTGTGGGGCGCGCGGCGGGTATGCGGAGTGGGCGGGAAAACATGAAGCAAGCCTAGAGGTCCGGCTGGGAGTTCTAGGTTGGCTTTTGACAGTTAATGACACAGGCAACCCCAGTGAAGTCCTATAAAATTGCCCGTGGGAGTACAAATGGGTGAAATCAGTCTTAGAAGACAAATTGGCGAATAGGTATCAAATATCCTTTGGTCCAGCAATTCCACTTCCAGGAATTCAAAGGACATAATCTACGATATACGTAAAGATCTATCTAACAAAGATACTAATTGAAGCACTTATAACAGCCCCAAAGTCCAAAACAAGTAAATAAAAAAACAAAGGCAATATGCTAAATGTTCAACAATAAGAGCTTAGTTAAATAAATTGCAACAAATTTGTATACTGGAATCCCCCCCCCAATGCATAAAATATTTAATTGGATGGGAAAATGCTCACCAAACGGGATACAAAACTACAGTTGCAACAAAATCCCAATTTGTTTGATAGTTACAAGTGATGATCTCTGTATAGTGTGATTACATGAGCTTCTCCCCTTCTTTGTGCATATTTATATTTTCAAAAAATTCTATAATGAATTCTGTAATAAACAGGAAAAGGTAGTTTTTCTCAAAAGAGATGACCTTCTCTTGGACAGATTTTTGGTGTGTGAAAGTTTCATCCACACCCCCCCAATGAAGCAATCCCTGAGGTCCTGGCAAGACCTTTAGTCCAGAGAGTGATTATAAAACAATTATGTTTCCCCACAGGCTTATTGCAACTCATTTCCTTTTTTTTTTTCCTGCCGTGCCACGTGGCATGCAGGATCTTAATTCCCCGACCAGGGATCAAAACCCATGACCCCTGCAGTGGAAGTGTGGAGTCTTAACCATTGGACCGCCAGGGAAGTCCCGGAACTCATTTTCTGTATCCTGGAAATGAATTTTCTATCTTTTCAGCTTGGTCTCTTCTATTCTACCTCACAAAAGAAGTTAACATTCATTCCTCATGCCCGCACTGGGCTTCCACAAGGTTCCTGACCTTGAAGGATGCAGGGATTTTTATGCCCATTTTTCAGGAAGATATGCAGTGACCAGCCCAAAGTCACACAGTAGCAGAGTCACAATTAACACTGAGAATGGCAAGCTGGTGCCCCAGAGAGCGCAAGATTCATGGGCGTGAGGGTGGGGAGCAAGCATATTTTCTCTGGTGGAAGCCTCTATGCGCCCCAAATTCACCTCAGTCCAAGAAGACCAGAGTTTATCAAGGTTTCATGTGCCCGAGGCACCAGACAAGAGGGAATAAGAACAGCCTTTCCCTTCTACCATCACTCCCCACAGTGATCCTGACCAGGCATGGAGCCCCCGGGAGACAAAGCAGCTAAGATTACACAGAAATACAAAAAACGTCAGGTTTATTCATTCAAGTTTGTTAAATGTCCTAGTTTTGGGGCATACTAAGGATCATAAAGGGAATATTGATAGCCCAGGGAAAGGAGAGAGTACTCCATTCATTTATTCACTCAACTATTAAATTTAAAAAATATATATTTTATTTACTTATTTATGTATTTACTTGGCTGCGCCAGGTCTTAGTTGCAGCACGCAGGATCTTCGTTGTGGTGTGCGGGATCTTTAGTTGCGGCATGCATGTGGGATCTAGTTCCCTGACCAGGGATCGAACCTGGGCCCCCTGCATTGGCAGCACAGAGTCTTATCCACTGGGCCAGCAGGGAAGTCCCCCAACTATTAAATTTTAATAATAACTGCTGTCATCTACCTGTTATTGGGTACTGTGGGCTATCACTGTGCTCAGCACTTTATATGCATTGTCTCATTTAATTCTCATAACAAAATATAAATGAGGTAACTACTTTATTATCTGCATTTTTTAATTTTTAAAAAAATTTTTAAAAGATTTCTTTATTATTATTTATTTATTTTACTTATTTTTGGCTGTGTTGGGTCTTAGCTGTGGCACGCAGGACATTTTCGTTGCGGCGTGCGGGCTTGTCTCTACTTGTGGCGTGCGGGTTTTCTCTTCTCTAGTTGAGATGCGCGAGCCCAGTAGTTGTGGCGCACAGGCTTAGTTGCCCCGCAGCATGTGAAATCTTAGTACCCTGACCAGGGATCAAACCCCCGTCCCCTGCATTGTAAGGCAGATTCTTTACCACTGGACCACGAGGGAAGTCCCTGCATTTTTCAAGTAGAGGAAACAAAGGCACAGAAAGGTTAGGTCCGTCTGACTGGCTGGTACCCAGCACTGTCAGGTGACAAGACAGTTTCTGCAGATGTGGGACTCATGGTGCAGATGCGTTCCAGCCAGAGGGATCATGGAGGTTTCTGTGAGAGGGACCTTGAAGGTTACAGAGGTTTTGGCTTTGGGGTGGGGGGAACATTTCGGGCTGAGAGAACGTTTGGAGCAAGAGTCGGGTGTGTTACGGGGTTTATTCAATGGGCTTTGGGGAATCAGGAAGTTTCTTAGGTAGGATCGTCATGACTAGATTCACATTTTATAAAGATCACTTGCAGGACAGACTGCAGAGGAAAGAAATGAAAGCAAGACAAGCTAAGAAATCTTTCTGTTGGTGTTTTGTGGTAGACAAAATAATGCCCCACAAAGATGTTCACATCCTAATCCCGGAATTTATGATCATTTTATCATACTTAGCAAAACAGACTTTGCAGATGTGATTAAGTTAAGGATTTTGAGATGGAAAGATTATCCTGGATTATCTGGATGGGCCCAATATAATCACAAAGGTCCTCATAAGGATAAAAGGGAGGCAAGAGAGCCAGAGAAGATGTGATGACACAAGCAGAGGTCAGAGTGGTGTGATTGCTGGCTGGGGACCACAAGTCAAGGAATGATGGCAGCCTCTGAAGCTGGAAAGGCAGGAAACAGTCTCCCCTAGAGCCTCCAGAAGGAGCACAGTTTCTGCTGACACCTTGATTTTAGCCCCATAAGACCCATTTTGGATTTCTGATCTCCATAATTGGAAGATAATACATTTGCGTTGTTCTAAGCCACCAAATTTGTCAACAGCAGCAATAGGAATGAATGCATGTTCTTGGGGTGCAAGCAACAGAAACAGACTCTGGCTACATTAAGCAAGAAAGAAGTTAATTGGGAGGATACAGCTGTACAACTCCCAGCCCCAGGAATGAGAGGAGCCAGAGCTGCTTTGGGTAATCTACAATAGATTTCAGGATCAAGGGAACAATGCTGAGGGGAAAGTTTATTTCTTCCTCCAGCTTTTTTCCATGTGGAGGGATCCCTTTTTTTTTTTTTGCAGTACGTGGACCTTTCACTGTTGTGGCCTCTCCCGTTGCGGAGCACAGGCTCCGGACGCGCAGGCTCAGCGGCCATGGCTCACGGGCCCAGCCGCTCCACGGCATGTGGGATCTTCCCGGACCGGGGCACGAACCCGTGTTCTCTGCATTGGCAGGCGGACTCCCAACCGCTGCGCCACCAGTGAAGCTCTGGAGGGACCCCTTTTAGAGTAATACTCTTGCTTCCTGCTGCACCCCCTCATCCATCTATCCTACCCAGAGGAGGAGGAGGAGGAGGAAGAGTGACTTATCTGATTGGTAAGTTTAGGGAGAAGGAATGGAGCTCAACTCAGCTCTTCCTCCTTCTTTCTCTTTCAGGTCCACCTGCCCACAAGAACCATGTTTTTTGCTCTCTTCCTCAATGTTCTAAATTTGCCAGGGTCTGGCCCTCACAGGAAAGACTACAATTTTCCAGCACTGCCTAAGACTGTGTGGAGAAGATTAATTTGGGGGTTCAGTATTAGTAACCCGCTTGTCAGTCGGACCGAAAGGGACATCCCCAACAACTTTGTCAGTAATAGAGCTGATATTCTGATCTCCCTCTGACCTACTTCTGTAGCTATCTCTCTTTTGGTTCTAAACTTGGGTGAGGCTACCCCCAAACAAACAATTTCTCATGGATGCTATGATTGGAATGACTGAGCTCAACTGTTTTCTGTATCTGTGCCATTCCATTCAATAGTCAAAGTCCTGGCTTGGCTTGGAGCTCATGTTCGCCCCTTGGCAAATGTGGAGAGTACCTTGACTGACAGTCCCCTCAAGACTTCAAGAAGGGAGAAGTAATTCCCCCAAAGCAAATGATGACAGTTTCCAGAATAAAGAGGGAAGAACTGTTGGACATGACAGCTGTCAAGTCACAGGTAGCTATTGCAAAGGTCCAGGAGAGAGGTAATGAGGAACTGGACTATTCTATGGGGGTAGAATTAATGGGACTTGACACCAGACCAGATGGGGATGAAAATGTCCCAGTCTTGGGCCAGGTGACTAGGGGGATGCTGGTGCCATTAATATTCATCTCATTCATTCTTCAGTTGATTGATTCAGTATACACTTAGCGAGCATATATGATGTGTCCAGTATTGTGCTTCGTGCTAGGGATCCAGTGGTGGATGAGAAGGGCAGGGTATCCACCCTCATAGAACTTGCAGTCAAGTGGGGAAAAAAGACAAGATGGTGAATTTCAGTACAGTGATGGAGGCTATGCTGGGGAAAGAACGGGCTGCAGCAGGAGCACAATGGAGTGGCCCCTAGCCCGGATTTGAGGGGACGTGACATCTAAGAGAGATGAAATCTCAAGAATGAGGAGGATCTGCCTAGAGAGGAGGGAGGAGACAAAGAGAACAGTGTGTGCAAAAGTCTGGAGGCAAGAGAGACTATGGCAATTTGAGGGAACCGTGGTACTCAGCAGAAGAACGCCTCTCTTACGTCATGGAAATTCTATGCTGCAAAGGGCTTGGGGAAAAAAGAGCCACGGCTCACCTACAGAAACTGAAAGGGTGGAACCTTGCTTGCCTTCCTGGCAACTGGGGAATGAGCACATGACCAGGCCTGACCAGTGAGATGTTCCTGCCCAGGACTTTGACCTTTGAAAGAGAGAAGTGAAGTGGCGGAGCCTGTTCTTGGGGGGAGGGGAGAGTCCCACAGCAGCTGGTGGTCAATGGCCAGTAGTGGCCGTCCAACCAGGCTTTTCCTGTGCCACGTCTTTGCCCGTGTTCTTAGCCTAACTGCTTTTGGTTCCTATCCATGTTTAGAATTCATAAACACCCCATGTTATTCAATCAATGTTTTCACTGTTTAGGTTAGGCACCAAAACCCTGATCGGTACAGAGCTGAGAGAGGGTCAGCCTGACTGCAGCTACAACTTGAGAGGGCAAGAGAAGAAAGAAGAGGGTGGGGAGGAAGGGACTCACAGGAATTTTCCCAGGGGCTTCTATGGAAGGCTTTCTTCTCCAGTAAAAAGAGAAATGCCCAGGAGGAACATATCCCTTCCTGCTTGCTTTTGGGTGTTGAGGGAGGATGCAATACTTAGTTTAACAGCCATCCTGGGACCATGAGGGAGGAACCAAGAGACTCAGAGAAGCTGACCCAGAGTCTGACGTTACTGAGCTGCTCAATTAAACAATCTAGTAGCACCACCTTCCTCTAAGTTTCTTGTGATGGGAGATAAATCCCTCAAGTTCAAACCACATTCATTTGGGTACTCTGGTACCTGCTGCTGAAGGCACCATATGGGACTTGGGCAAGTTACCTAACCTCTCTGGGCCTCAGTTTCTCTTTGCAGAGTGAGGATGATCATACCTGCCACATAGGATCATGGTGAGTATTGAATTAGTTGATGGATATAAAGTATTTAGCACAGTGCCTTAACTATTACTACCTGCATCAAAACCATGGAGCAGATGCATTTGTCTCGGGAGAGGGTAGAGAGAGGAGAAGGGGAATGAAGACTCAATCAGGGGACCCA
>NC_041216.1:9973460-9978337 GCF_002837175.3 Physeter macrocephalus | reverse complement strand
GTACATTGAAGCTGCTCTGCCTTTAAGAAAAAGACCCCATCTCTAGGGATGAATTGAGGTTGGGCAGAGAATTTGGGAGTGCATCTGGCACCTGCAGGGTGATTCCAGTCTGCTTTTATATTATGCATGTATCATCTTAGAGCATGTTAAAAGATTAGTTTGTTTTTATGAGGATAATACAAATTCTGGAGCTGCATCTTTGGAGGTCAGTGGTTGGAGGATAAGTTCGTATTATTTAAATATGCCTCGGATATGAATCCACAGGGCAAACTGTGGGCAGTATTATTATGGAAAAGGGCTGAACCCATGAGAAGCTATGGTTGGAAGAACACGGGGTCCCACAGAGGTCTTCCCAGAGGAAGTGACATTGAACTGACACCTGCAGGACAGGGGGACAGGTGAACATTAACCAGCAAAGACGAATGACCGGGAGAATATTCCAGGCATGCAAACTACCTCAGTAAGTGGCTAGAGTTGAGACCTCCTCTGTAGACCCAAGAGAGTGACACCCACAGTCCCCTTGCTGCCCAAAGATACCCTGGGACTCTCTGCCCTAACCCTGAGACCTTTAAGAGATCCTTGTCTGTGAACCCTAGGCACAGACAAGTTCTACTTCCTAGAAAACACTGGGGATTTCTTAAGATTTGGGATTTCTTGTTCATGCCTGGGGCACTTTTTGTTTTCTGGAACAGTGTGGTGAGGCTTTGCAGGGAGTGGTCCTAGAATCTGTTCTGACATCAACTTGCTGTGTGACCTTGGACAAGTCAGGTCTCTCTGGGCCTTGATCTGTCCATCTGTAAAATGGGTTGAGCCCTTCCAGCCCTGACACAGTCCCTCTGGGACTGTGGAGAAATAGCGCCCTACAGTGGTTTGAAACCCCAGACTGTGGCACCAGCTCTGAGTGGGAGTCCTGACTCCACCACTTACTGGGACCTGGGCCAAGTCATTTCACCTCTCTGAGGCTCCATTTCCTCATCTGTTTTACAGATGAGGCCTTTGTTCCCATCCCTCTGGATTGTACGAGGATTAAATGAGATCAGGGACATAAAGCATTTGTTGCTGTTGCAGCTGTGGTCATTTTTTGTTACGGTTGTGAAATGGAACAAGTTAACTCTGCTGATTTCTGCAGAATGCACCACCCTCAGGGTTTACCACCAGTGCAATCTCGGCAAACAGCGTCAGAAGGTCCTCTGATGGGTGTTCAGGGAAACACCCAGAACTGGGTAGCTGCATTTGGCAGGAACTGAGGAAACTCCCCGCAGGGAGTTATGACGGGTGGGCGGTGGCTGCACTAACTTGTGAGGACAAAGATGATTCCCAGACTGAGCTGCAGGAGCAGGCCTGGGATGGAGTCTGGGTAGCCTGAAATAGTTCGGGGTGGGAAGGAAAACGTCCCTTGCCCTCAGCTGGTAACCAGGGCCAGGACAGGCTGGGACAGGATGGACAGGAGGAGGACTGAGTCTTCCCTCACCTATGACCAGCCCCTGAGCCTCTGGCCCTGCCCCACTTTGGTTCTGACCACCTGGTGTCTATTCATATTGCAGCTTAGACAGTCTGACTGCTCTTGATACAAGGGATAGGAAACTGAGTCCCAGATAGGGGTAGGGACTTGCCCAAGATCACACAGCAAATCAGAACCAGAATTGAAGTCTCCAGGTCTCAGATCCAAGAATATCTGACAGCATCCAAGAATCTCTAAGGCTATGTGACCTTAGTCAGGTCACTCCACCTCTCTGAGTTGGTTCCCTCATCTGTAAAATGGGGCTCATCATATCTACCTCTCAGGTCTGGATAAGGAGCAAATGAAAAAAATGACTCAGATCCAAGACTTGGTCAAGTGAGTGAGTAGCTGGTTGTTGCCTGGCAACTGCAGCAGCCCCAGATGTTTTCTATCTCCACACTTCCATGGGAATCAGGCCACCCAGTGACAACTGGGCTCAGACCTCAGAGAGAAAAGTCTCTGGCTTATGGGGCAGTAGGGAGGAAGGCTTCTCCTTCTGAAGCACTGACCCAGGTGAGGCAGTCATTTCCCTTCCAGGTCCTAGAGGTCCTCCCAGGCAGCCCAAACTTGTCTATCTTTCTAGCTTAGGGACAGATTTACATGACTCCTTCTCTCTAGGCAGAGCTGAGCTGTGGGCTGTCAGCACACACAGCAGCAAGTGCTGGAGGAGAAAAGCCTGCCGGGGCCTTTTCATCACCACTGAGAGGCACCTTAAGAGAGTAATCTGGAGACACACCTGGGCCCAAACCCTGGCTCTGCCACTCATTGGCTATGTGACCTTAGGTCACTCCACCTCCCTGAGTTGGTTGCCTCATCTGTGAAGTGGGATTCATCATTTCTACCTCTCAGGTCTGGATAAGGAGCAAATGAAAAAATGAATGTAAAGTACCAGGCCTAGAAGTGGGCACTCAGTATCAGCACTGGATCAGTTAGCTTTCTCAACTGCAAACAAGTCCACTCTAGGTCATCTTGCAGAAAAGGGCCAGAGAATCAGGCTGAGAGGCTATACAGCGAAAAACAACACCCCCAGAATGCAAGTACACGGCGAGGATAGGGCAGCATGCACCAGGGATGCTCTGCAGGCTCACTTCCCTGACACCACTGTTAAACGTTGCATCCTCCTCCTCCTCCTCCTCCACCCCATCAGCACTCCCTGACCTCCTTACCCTGCTTAGCCCTTATCACCTTCTGACATAACTTACTTATTATGTTTACAAGTTGTCTGCTCTCCCTTGTAAGCACCATGAGAGCGCGGATCTTTGTTCTGTTCACCGAACAAAGTATGGCACATAGTAGGTGCTCAAAAATATTCGTTGAATGAATGTACATAATGTCCCTGAGGTCACACAGCTGGGAAGCAGCATGGCTGTGATTAGAATTCAATTTTATTTGGTTCCAAAGCTATAGAATCTTCTTCCTAGGGCTGTTAACGAGGTTCAGATGAGTTCACATGTGTCAGCCACTTAGCACAGTGCCTGGTACAAAGGTTATTGTACCATAAATGTGGGCTGCCATCATCATCATCACTCTTACTATTATTATTATTGAAGGGGCCCCCCCTTCTCTCCTCATGGGCTCATTTTTCTAAATTCCATAATAGTTCTGTCAGCTATCTGGGGTGTGACTTCAAGCCTGGGCAGACACACTGACATGAACCTCAGGAAGGAAAAATACAGGTGTCTCCAGACAGCCCAGGTCGCAGGGAGCCCTGCCTGCCACCCCCACCCCAGGACCCAATCCTCTATGTGGCCTAGATTGTAACTGACCTGAAATTATTCTCTCACAATGGCAAACAACACAGACTTCCTGTGTTTTGAGAAAGGGGAAGTCCAGCCAGCAATTTACCTTGAGTCATTTGTTTCACGAAGGAAGCCCCTGCAGTAGGCAGAAGGTAGCAGAAGAGAGAAAGGAGGATTCTAGGAGTGCTACCACTTCTCAGCTCCATGCTGAGCAAACCTCCTCTCTGGTCTTAATTTTCTCATTTTGGAAAATGGGAGCAAATGAAAAAATGAATGTAAAGTACCAGGCCTAGAAGTGGGCACTCAGTATCAGCACTGGATCAGTTAGCTTTCTCAATTGCAAACAAGTCCACTCTAGGTCATCTTGCAGAAAAGGGCCAGAGAATCAGATCTTTATCTCACCTGCCCCTCTGCATTGTACTAGTATCAATGAGTATGTGTGAGGAGCTGGGAATACGTAAGCACTGTGCAACTGGGAGGCCTTGGAATGGCCACTAAGTCCATAAGTTAAAAATACACAGACCTGGATTCAAATCCTGCCTCCATCACTTTCTAGCTGTGCGTTCCTAGGCACGTAATGGACCCTCTCTGAGTCTTGGTTTCTTTTTCTATAAAATGGGCCCTTGGTTTCCTCAGCTGTGAAATAATAGCTTATCTCCTAAACTGGTTTTGAGGGTTAACTGAGAAATGCACATCAAGGCCAGGAAGGACCTAGGCTCAGAGCAAGCCTTCAGGAATGGTGGCTCTTGTTTTTAATCCTCGATGACCTCTCACTTCCTCACCTCTCCCCTGTGTGCTGCCTTGTCCAGTCCCTGCTGTGCTCAGGACAAAGCCCCTTCTGAGACTGCTTCTCACAGACTTTCTCCCACATCTATGATGCCACAGATAACTGTTAAAATAGTTTTACTGATTACAAAAGTAATAAATCCATGCTAGAAAAAAAAAGTTAAGCAAATAAGTAAAAAGAAGAAAATAGAGATTGCACATAACTTCACCACCCAGAGATAATCACAATTGATTGGGTGACTTAGCTCCCTCATTTCTTTTTCATGAATGTGTAACAGGATGTCCCTGTTGTTTTGGCAGAGGTAACAAATGCCATGAACCATGGACCACCCAGGCAGAGCATGCCGAAGGATGGAGAAACCAGTTCTACCAGCATTACCCCATCACCCACCTCCAGTCAGCATGGAGTGTGTGTGTGTGTGTGTGTGTGTGTGTGTGTGTGTCTGTGAGAGAAACAGAGACAGAGATGAAGAGAGAGGAGAGGCTGGTTGGGAGGGATTTCTTTTTTTTTTTTTTTTTTTTAATTTTTAATGTATTTATTTTATTGATTTATTTTTTTGGCTGTGTTGGGTCATTGTTGCTGCGCGTGGGCTTTCTCTAGTTGCGGTGAGTCGGGGCTACTCTTCGTTGCAGTGCACGGGCTTCTCACTGTGCTGGCTTCTCTTGTTGCAGAGTACGGGCTCTAGGCGCACAGGCTTCAGTAGTTGCAGCACGCAGGCTCAGTAGTTGTGGCTCGAGGGCTCTAGAGCACAGGCTCAGTAGTTGTGGTGCATGGGTTTAGTTGCTCCGCAGCATGTGGGATCTTCCCAGGCCAGGGCTCGAACCTGTGTCCCCTGCATTGGCAGGCGGAT
>NC_041216.1:9965117-9973360 GCF_002837175.3 Physeter macrocephalus | reverse complement strand
CTCGAACCTTTCTCCCCTGCATTGGCAGGCGGATTCTTAACCACTGCGCCACCAGGGAAGCCCTGGGAGGGATTTCTTATGGAGAGAACTGTTGGTTATTGTTTGGTCCCCACTGCAAAACCCCCTCCACCCCAGAGAGGTGGACTTGAAGGGAACCACTTGGCAAGTTTGAGATGTACCTGGGGTCCACAGACCAAAGAGAAAGGCAAGTCTAAGGCAATGGCACACTCTCCTATCACCCACACTTCACCCAGCACAGAGCTTATCACACTGAATTGGAAATGTCTGCTGAGTTGTCTGCCTCCCCAGCTTGACCTAGAAATGGCTTTCAGACAGTCTGGGCCTTGTATCCCCTACCCCTGCAGAAGGCCTAGCACGTAGTTGATGCTTGATAAATGTTCTGGTGAATTGAGTGAAGACTGAAGACGCTGTGGAATCGAAAGCAGAAAGATCAAGGATTTTAGAACCACGCAGATCTAGGTTCAAATCCTGCCTCTGCCACTTTGTCGCTGTGTTCCCCTTGAGGAAGTCACGTCATATATCTTACCTCATTTTTTTCCCTTGAAAAATGAGGATAATTTGAGTTTCTGTTCTGCAGAGTTTTGAATGATCAAGCGGTGGCACATAGTAGGTGTTCCAGCAATGATGAACGAATGAAGACACAGTGGTCTTGGAAACGCTGCACACTGTCTAGGCCTCCCTGTTTGAACTGATACAGTTCTGGAACTTCTGGATCCTGGTTTCTTTCCCCTGCTCCTTTCTCAGTCATCATCATGTCATTGTCGTCATCATCATCATCATCTTTATAGCAGCAACAACAGCTGCTGGTTGAATGGAAATTTACAGAAATTCCATGACCTGGTCTCATTTAAATCTCACAATAATCCTGTGAGGTCTATAATTCCCATTCCACAGACAAGAAAACTGAGGCCTAGAGAGGGTGAATGACTTGTCCAAGGGCACAAAGACCTGAGACTTGAGGTGCTGCTTTTGGCCTTCCTTAAACCAATTGATTTAACATGTACTCAGCACCCACTGTGTGCCAGGCACTTGAAATTAGCAGCTTGGCTCCTGTCCCCTTATAGATGAGTGGGAAGGACGGACGTGCAAGTTAAAACAACAATTATAACTCTGCATAGTAAGTGCTGTCCAGGAAAACTCCAGAGAAGATGATTATTTCTTCTGCTGGGGGCAATCGGCTGGAGAGCGAGTCCAGTCCACTATTTCCTATCTCTGTGGCTTTGGGCAAGTTACTGCACCTCTCTGGGCTTTAATTTCTTCACCTGTAAAATGGGGATTATGATAATAATATCTCTCTCATACAATCACTGTGGGGATAACAGAGATAATGTATATATTTGTACAATGTCTGGCACAAGAAAGCACTTAGTAAATTATAGCTGGTTCATTATTACTGTAACCTAGATGTCAGCCAGGGGCCTCCTGACCCCTTGAGATCATGGGATGAGCCCAAGCACTCATTCCAAAACCCTCACCAAAATTACTGCAAATTCTTGGGAGATTTGATATCTCGTGGTCCAGCTCCTGATTCAGCCTGTACTGTCTTTGACCAGCACTATGCCAAAACAGATGTAAAGCTTGACCCCTTCAGCCATTTTCACAAACACCCCAGTCACGGCAGCTTCAGTGAGTATAGAAGACTTTTTTGAAGATTTCCAGGAATGGGAGACAGAGGAAGAGACCACATCACAGTTACAAAAGACCTCAGGGGGAACTAAAAATACACTGGTTCCCAAGACAGCATCAGCGGCTCTTCTGCTTCCCTCTATACTGTTCCTACCCCCTCAGCTGTGGCCAGCTCCTGTCTCCTGGCCATGGATATCTGCCATTTGGCTATTGTCTCTACTCTCTCTTCCTAAGGAGCTCTCCAATTTCCCTTCCAGGCATTATCCCACTGTGTGAAGCCTTAGGGGTCGGGGGGCTGGCTTCCCCTCCCGTCTCCAGTCACCCCCTCACGCTCTCCCTCACCCCCTGCAAGTCCAAGCACAACAGGGCCCCTCCCTGGCCTTCATGTAGACCCCATGAATGAGGAAATGTTTGCCATCATTCACAGCAGTTGATGCTGGTGGGTAGGTGTCCTGGCTGGCTTTCTGCTGCCTCTGCCCTCCCCCCGCCTCGGTTCCTACCCATTTCCCAAACCCAGTCCTCCAGTTTCTGGTAGATTCTCTGAGTCCTCAGTAGCTTAAAACGTCTAGAGTCGTTTTAAGAACAAATTCAAATCCAATTCCTCTTCGTTGTTACCTCCACAACACCTGCCTCTGGGAGCTTCAAGACCACACCTTCACCTTAAACAGTTTTTCAAAGTATTTTCCCAGTGAAAGCCATCCTCTTTCCTAAAGAGAAGAGGTCACACACTGAGGGTCTACGAGCTGCATCTGGTCCACAGGATGTTCAAAATATCAAATCAATATTTAAAAAGTGAGCGATTACACATAAAAATCTGGATTTGTGGCTTTTCCTGTACACTCATGATATCTGGCGTCATAGGACCCACAGTCCCCGCAAGAAGCATGTTGGCCTCAATGGAGAGCAGAGTCCCCGCCCTCTAGCCAGGTTCTTCTTATATGCCCCTGCCCACTGGCCCTATTTATTTCTCCTGTTTGACCCCTGTAATCTTTCAAATTTGTGACCTTTGCTAAGAAGCATTTCAGCAGCAGTTACCACCCCCCATCGAATTATTATAATAAAGTTGGGTCTATGAATGTGCTAGGTTCGCAAAGGGCACTCTAGGCAAAAAGTACAGCAAGAATAGTCACTTGAGTATGAAAGTGATGGCTGTTCCTGGAGGTGCAAGAGGTCCAGAGGGACTGGGTCTCTGGTGCAAGAGAGCAGTGGGACCGGAAAGGGTTAAGCCGGGGCTTGGTTATGAAGGGCCTTAATGCTCTCCTATAGGGCTATTGGGAGCCAGTGTGCGGTTTAAAGCAGGGCGACACATCATGAGGTGTGCCTTAAGAGAAAAGTGGCTGCGAAGCTCGTGGGGCAGGACAGATTGAAACCCTCCTGTCCCCCGCTGTCCCTGCAGGAAGCCCAGCGACAGGCTGGGGCAGTGGTCCAGGAGGGCCAGGGATGCCGTGGCCTGACTGCGTGGCAGCGGCAGTAGTAATGGCTGGGAGGGATTCCGGAGGCAGCCTTGCCCTGGAGTGGGTATGCTGGACCTAGACGATAAACATTGCGTGCGCTGCGGAGGCAGCTCACTCGCCTCCCCGCCCCTCCCCCGCGCCGCAGCGGACTGCGGCGGAATCCCGGCCCCTCGCCGGAGCCCACTCCTGCACAGCTGCGGCACGCGAGGGGCGGGGGCGGGAGAGCGCGGGTGGCAGGATGGCGGGGATGCCAGTCTCCCCCGGAAGGCGAGGAGGGGAGGAGATGGGGAGGCTGGTCACGTGGTGCCGCCACTAGGCACAGTCCGATTGGCAGGTCCGGCAGCGGAGCCCCTCCCCGCCCCGGGCTGCTTGGGTTTCCAGGCACGGAGCAGCCCCCTCCCCTCGTTCGAGGGCTCCGGGGTGCGCTGGTCTCTTGCGGAGGAGGGTAGGGTGGGGATGCTGCTCCCTCCGCAGGGTGTAACGCAGCCTGCTGCCTGGCTGCTCGCCACGGTCCTCACTGCATCTTGGGAGGTCTGATTATTGTCTCCGTGAGCACATCCCTTCTCTGCTTCTCTCCCGCCTTCCCAAGTCTGCCCCTCTTACTACCATGCTAGCGGGAGGCCAGCTTTGTTTAGGCTAGCTGAAGCAGGTTTCTGTTACTGGCCGCAGTGTTGCAATTTGGGGTAAATCAGTTAACCTGGCTGGAGGCGGCGAAGATTAAAACAGAAATCCCACAGACGCTTCCAGCCTCCACACATCCAAACCGACATTTTTCTCTCTCCAAACTGCGCCTTCTTTTTGTCTTCATATCGGTTTCAGGCAAGAAGCCCAAAAGCCATCTCTGTCTCACTGTCGTCCATCAAATCTGTGACAAAAACCTATTAAATTTACCTCCAAAATAGTTCTTAAAACTCAATACCCAGTATTTTTCCTTAGTATTTACCCTGATTTGTAACTATGTTTATTTGTGATTGTTTTTGTACAGTTTTTCCCCACTGGACTGTAAGTGAGCTCCATGAGAACAGGGACCTTATTTATTCTGCTCATTGCTGTATCACCAGCACCGTACCAGGCACATAGTAGGTGCTTAATAAGTGTTAACTGAATGAACAGATGCACAGCAAGTACTGTACTAGGTGTGGAAAAGGGGCTCAGATTTTAAGATGAATCACACGGCTCTAGCCTCAAGAAGTCATCTATCCAACAAACCCACCCTGAGACCTTCTTACACCAGGTGCTGCGGGGGACCAGTGCACAAGATGAGCAAGACTGCATTTCTACCTTCCCCCTACATCTGGGGAGGGGGGACTACACATGACTAACCTAGACAGTAAGACTCTGTGGTATTGGGGAGTCAGGGGTGGTGGCCCATACCAACCTCTAGAGTCAGAAGAGTTCAGGATTTGAAATCTGATGATTGACCCTCCCGGGCCAGCTTTGCTGCCTTCTGGCTGTGTGACCACAAGTCTCTTCTCTCTCTGAGGCTTCACCTCCTCATCTTAAAAATGGGGATAACAATATCATCTCAAAGGGCTGAAAGATATGAAAGCACCAAGTGCCAGGTTTTATGACAATGTTGGGTGTAGGTGGGTGACCATACCTTCTAGTTTGCCCGGAACAGACTGATCGACACCTGTTGAACCAGGGCAATTGAAAATAGCATTCTCTTTCATTCTCAAAAGTGTCCTGGGTTTGGACAGTAAATCATGTGGTCATCCTAGTAATAGGTGTGACACTGGTGTTATCTACATTGTGCCCTGGGGACACAAGAGAGGGAGGGAGGTGAGTCTGAAAGTAGAAAGGGAAATGGTGACCATGGAAATGAACCTGGAATTATGCATGGGATTACAAGCAGAGGAACTAGCATTTGCAAAGAAGCAAGATGCATGGAAGGAGATGAGGCTGGCAGTGGGAACTGTAGAAAGTGTTTTGAAGAGGGGCTGTGACATGAGCAGATGATTTCACAAAAGACACAAATTGAGGAGCTGGGGCCAAAGTCCAGGCAAGAGAGATGATGAGGCCTGAACCAGGGTGAGGTTCCATAAGCACTTTGGAGGAAATAAGACTTGGATATGGGGGTCGGAGGACAGGTCAGAGGCAGGAGGACTTCCAGGTGGATGGGGAGGCCATTCACTGAGGCAGGTAGGGAGGGGGAAGGGCCAGGAAACCTAGGAGATAGGAGGCCACCCAGATCAGACGGACTAGGCCAGTGGCATTCACCATTCCTGATCCAGAGGGAATAATTAGGGGTAACAACAGGTAGATCACTCCTGAGGCCAGAGGAAGGAGCTGGGGCCCAGCAGTATTCAGGTGACATCTGATTAAAATTAGCTTTCAAAGCAACCTGGAAAGGCAAGAGAAAGCTCAAAAGTAGAGCCTCAAGTAAAGAAAGAGCAGGCTTTACAGGCCACCTTCATTGTACATATGGCTCTCCTTGATCGGAATGTTCCCGCAGTGCCCTACTACTTAACAGAATAAAGGCTGAAGTTCTCAGGCTGGCATTCAAGGCTCCTGGTGACCTGGCCCCAGCCTATCTCTGGTGAACATTTCATATTTTACCTGCTCATGTTTGACCCCTCCCTTCTTGTGAAAACATAAGAATTGCCCTTTTCCCTGGTCCAACCATATGTTCCAGGTGGGGACTTTCAATCATGGCATCCCATCCCCCATGACCAAGGGCCCAGTAGCTGTAGTACTTGTCTCAAAGGGTTACATGAACCCCAGATCACTTTTTTGGCCTAGGCTAGTTTACGTTGCGCTTCTTTTCCTTGCATCCAATGGAGTCATGATACAGAACCTTTCCATTTTCTCTTCTCTCACACATGCTTTCAAACATTCTCTATTCCTGTCACACCCTGTTGCTCACACTTCCTCAGGCTGATCCAGTCTTTGTACCCCTATGCCTTTCTTTCAGGCTCCCTCAGTTTGGAATGTCCTTTCTCTTTCTTACAACTTGTCAACTCTAACTCATCCTTTGAGACCCAATCCAAAGGGCTCTTCTTCAGGACAGCCATCCCTCACCACCCACAGCAAGGCTTACCATGTCCTCCTCTGGCCTGTCACAGCTTTTTGTACATGGCCTTATCACTTAGTATCCCAATGATCTGCTTTTTTGTCTGCAACCCCTATTGGACTGTGCTTCATCTCTATGATCATAGTGCCTGGCAAAGAGCCTTCCACAAAGTAAGTATAATAAATGTTTACTGAATGAGTGAATAGATAAGTGAGAATCCTCCTCTCTCGTGTCATCTCCCTGAGTCACTGCTCAGCTTGTATCAAGTGGAGACACAGAGGAAAAAGTGGGAGGAATTGCTTTAGTCCCTTGATTCACGGGTGATGGATTCAGGAGACAAAACCCAGTAGAAATGGGGCCATAGCAAAGTCCAGTGGCATTTATGAGAGGTCAGTTTTCTGCCAAAGCACTGGTGGTGGCAGCTTTGAGCTGAGGCAGAGTTTGTTTGGGAACCAGAGCCAAGAAAAGCAAACATTCAGTGCATTGAGCTTTTCAGCAAGCTACGATTCTGACAGCTGTTTCTGTCAGCTGCACAGGAGGAAGCATCTCAAAGCCAGCTGGGTCTGCCTGGAATCGGGGGTCCCCATCTCCTTCAGCACAATCTGACCCAAGGAACAAGGCAGACTTCTCCCCCATCTTTCATCCCTACCACAGGCACACACCTCCTCGAAGGGGGCTCTGCAACTGCTCAGGACATTCGGCACCGAGAACAAAGTCAACAGTGATTATAGGAAACTGTGGCTGAGATAACATCACTTACTAAATAGTCCATGTCTCCCCCGCCTACATTTCCCAGTCTCCTTTGCAATTAAATTGGGCCTGTATGACATTTTTTGCTTAATAGTCTGTGAGTGGAAGTAACACGTGTCATTTCCAGGCTGAAATATTGAATTGATGGTGCACAACCCTCCAGCTCTCTCTCCCCTACTGAGACAATCCTGAAAGCCTTGGGTTGAGGTGGTAGAACCCTGACTTCTGACTAACCCAGAGACTGCCTTGCCTCATAGCAGGCTTTGTATGAGTGGGGAAAATATATCAATGTGTTAAGGCATTGAGATATGAGTTGTTACCACAGCAAAGCCTAGCCTACTCTGACCAATATACAGAAATTAATTGTTGTTTAGCCATCCAGCACCAAATCTCCTTCCTCCTTGAGGAGAAACATTTCTCCTCCTTATGGGACTCTTTGGTATTGCCAAATCCAGCGGTCATTTCTCTGTTCTTTTTTTTTTTTTTTTTTTTTTTGAAGTGGGCCTCTCACTGCTGTGGCCTCTCCCGTTGCGGAGCACAGGCTCCGGATGCACAGGCTCAGCGGCCATGGCTCACCGGCCTAGCCGCTCCGCGGCATGTGGAATCTTCCCGGACCGGGGCACGAACACGTGTCCCCTGCATCGGCAGGTGAACTCTCAACCACTGCGCCACCAGGGAAGCCCCCCATTTCTCTGTTCTTATCTTCCTTCATTTCTCAGCGGGATTTGTCACAATTGACCACTCCCGCCTGGAAACATTTTAGCTAGGTGTCTGTGACATCATGCCGGCTTGAGTTTTCTCCTGTCTCACAACCCCTGCTTCTCAGTTTCCTTTGCTGGCTCCTCTTCCACTGTTTTAACTCATGAGTCTGAATTTTCTCAGGGTTTGTTCCTGGGGACCTTTCTCATGGTTTTTAAATACCACCCATGAAAAAGACAGCTGGTTACCTTCCAGTACTCATTCCACCATTCTTCATTAATAACAGAGCACCTATTTTTAGGGGCACATTGTGCCCGGTTAGAAAACTACATGTCCCAGTATGGCCATGTGACGATGCTTTGGCTAATGAGATGTAAGCACAAACGTGCCACACTTTCCAGGCAGTCTTCTTAAAAGGAAAATAGTGTACCTTTCTTCCCTTTTCCCTCCCCACTGTCTGGAATGTGGACCATAATGAGGTGATCTTAAGATTAGAAACCAAGGGCTTCCCTGGTGGCGCAGTGGTTGAGAGTCCGCCTGCCGATGCAGGCAACACGGGTTCGTGCCCTGGTCCGGGAAGATCCCACATGCCACGGAGCGGCTGGGCCTGCGCGTCCGGAGCCTGTGCTCCGCAACGGGAGAGGCCGCAGCAGTGAGAGGCCCGCGTACCGCAAAAAAAA
>NC_041216.1:9925090-9962587 GCF_002837175.3 Physeter macrocephalus | reverse complement strand
GCACAGGCTCCGGATGCACAGGCTCAGCGGCCATGGCTCACCGGCCTAGCCGCTCCGCGGCATGTGGAATCTTCCCGGACCGGGGCACGAACACGTGTCCCCTGCATCGGCAGGTGAACTCTCAACCACTGCGCCACCAGGGAAGCCCCCCATTTCTCTGTTCTTATCTTCCTTCATTTCTCAGCGGGATTTGTCACAATTGACCACTCCCGCCTGGAAACATTTTAGCTAGGTGTCTGTGACATCATGCCGGCTTGAGTTTTCTCCTGTCTCACAACCCCTGCTTCTCAGTTTCCTTTGCTGGCTCCTCTTCCACTGTTTTAACTCATGAGTCTGAATTTTCTCAGGGTTTGTTCCTGGGGACCTTTCTCATGGTTTTTAAATACCACCCATGAAAAAGACAGCTGGTTACCTTCCAGTACTCATTCCACCATTCTTCATTAATAACAGAGCACCTATTTTTAGGGGCACATTGTGCCCGGTTAGAAAACTACATGTCCCAGTATGGCCATGTGACGATGCTTTGGCTAATGAGATGTAAGCACAAACGTGCCACACTTTCCAGGCAGTCTTCTTAAAAGGAAAATAGTGTACCTTTCTTCCCTTTTCCCTCCCCACTGTCTGGAATGTGGACCATAATGAGGTGATCTTAAGATTAGAAACCAAGGGCTTCCCTGGTGGCGCAGTGGTTGAGAGTCCGCCTGCCGATGCAGGCAACACGGGTTCGTGCCCTGGTCCGGGAAGATCCCACATGCCACGGAGCGGCTGGGCCTGCGCGTCCGGAGCCTGTGCTCCGCAACGGGAGAGGCCGCAGCAGTGAGAGGCCCGCGTACCGCAAAAAAAAAAAAAAAAAAAAATTAGAAACCAAGTGCTGAGGATGGCAGAGCAGCCTTGAACTGCCTACTTCGCGACTTAGTTTTCACGAAGAGAGAAAGAAATTTCTATCGTCAGTTATTTTTTTTATTTTATTTGCAACTGAGTATAATCCTAACTGATACATTCCCATTGCTGTTAAAGTGGCTTGCTTGCCTCGCATTTGTAAGTCTGAATCCAGATCTTCCCCCGGTCAGAGTAGTGGGGAACCAGCAAAAGAAAGGCACTTTTAGGCAAAAAAAATGCTCGGCCTCCTTCCACAAATTGTAAGTAACGAAGCTACCAGGAGGTAAGAATGGAAGGTGGGCCTAGGAATAGTTTATTAGCTCACAAAGACCACTGAATGTTAGATTAAGGGATTTGGACTTTGTTCTATAATTCTCTTGCAGATAGGGGGACCCCGTCTGTCTTATCTAGTAATGCCTCCACTTAACAGATGCTCAATGAATATATTCTTTATTAATTAAAGCTTAATAAACAACAACAAAATAAGTGTTGGAAGGTGGACCAGCTCGGAGTCACCATCTGATTTACCCTTATCTGCTTTTTACAGATGGAGTAACTGAAGTATCATTTGCTGCAAGTGGCAATCGGCCCATCCTTGAGGAAAGGCAAACCGAAAACTCCACCTTGCGGATGACGGGGGTCGGGGAGAAGGTATTGTAGCAGGAGGCCTAAAAAGCAGTTGGGTTACCATCTCCTCAAGATGGAGGTCCTGGAATCACCTGACCCCCGAAGAGGCGGAGCTCCGCTCTAGCACGCCCAGCACGCCCCACCCCGCTCGGCCCAGCCCAGCGCCCCCCTCCTGGCGGGGCGACGCCGGTTGTGAGGTGTCTTCGCATGGCGCCTGCGCAGTGGGCAGCGGCGCGCGGGGCGGAGGCTTTATAACCGCTTAGTCGCTGCCTCTCGGTTTCTATCTCTGGGAGGGCAGCTGAGTCGGCGGCGGCGGCGGCGGCGGTAGGGACGCCGGCTGAGGGGGCGCTGAGGCGTGAGCTGTGGCGGCGCTGGGCGCCCCTCGCTCCTCGGCCTCTGGGGGCCATGGGCTCCGAGAAAGACTCCGAGTCGCCGCGGTCTACATCCCTACACGCGGCTGCGCCCGACCCCAAGTGCCGCAGCGGCGGCCGGCGCCGGCGCCTCACCTTCCACAGCGTCTTCTCCGCCTCGGCCCGTGGTCGCCACGCCCGGGCCAAGCCGCAGGCCGAGCCGCCACCCCCGGCCGCGCCGCCGCCGCCCGCCCCGGCCCCTGCCGCGGCCCAGGCCCCGCCGCCTGAGGCGCTGCCCGCCGAGCCGGCCGCCGAGGCCGAGGCGGAGGCCGCGGCGACGGCGGGGCCCGGGTTAGACGATGAGGAGGCGGCGGAGGGCGGCGGCTCGGGCCCGGAGGAGGTGGAGTGTCCGCTGTGCCTGGTGCGGCTGCCGCCCGAGCGGGCCCCGCGCCTCCTCAGTTGTCCGCACCGCTCGTGCCGGGACTGCCTCCGCCACTACCTGCGCCTGGAGATCAGCGAGAGCCGGGTCCCCATCAGCTGCCCCGAGTGCAGCGAGCGACTGAACCCGCACGACATCCGGCTGCTGCTCGGCGATCCACCGCTCATGCACAAGTACGAGGAGTTCATGCTGCGCCGCTACCTGGCCTCGGACCCCGACTGCCGCTGGTGCCCGGCCCCGGACTGCGGGTGAGAGCGGGGGCGTGGCCCGGGGGCGGTGGCCGCGGCGGAGGGGACCTGGGGCCTGCGGCTGGTCACCGCGTGTGACCGGCTCCAGGGGCCGTCTTCTGCGCACCGTGTGTGTGTGTGTGTGTGTGTGTGTGTGTGTGTGTGTGTGTGTGTGTGTCCGTGTCCCAGCGTGGAGGGAGAGGTGAGGGATGACCGGGGGGAGGGAGGGGCAGGCGGCAACTGCGGCGAGCCGGTAACCGCTAACCATCCGCACGCCCAGAAGAGTAGGGTAAACGCACCCAACACCCCACCACTGCCCGAGGGTTTGAAGTGGGGGGCTGAGCAGTCGGTGAGAAGGGAGCTGTCCATCAAGTCAGGAGGCAGGGAGAGGCCGTTTTTGGTCGGGTAAATGCCCCTCTGTCCAGAGGTAGGGGATATGTCTTAATGAGGATGGGGAGGGGATATCTGGCAAAGGATGGAATGAGAATAGCATTCTGAGGGGGCAGCGCTTTGGAGGGGTGTGTCCATTTGGCTAGGTGTGTGTGTGTGTGTGTGTGTCCGTGTCCCAGCGTGGAGGGAGAGGTGAGGGATGACCGGGGGGAGGGAGGGGCAGGCGGCAACTGCGGCGAGCCGGTAACCGCTAACCATCCGCACGCCCAGAAGAGTAGGGTAAACGCACCCAACACCCCACCACTGCCCGAGGGTTTGAAGTGGGGGGCTGAGCAGTCGGTGAGAAGGGAGCTGTCCATCAAGTCAGGAGGCAGGGAGAGGCCGTTTTTGGTCGGGTAAATGCCCCTCTGTCCAGAGGTAGGGGATATGTCTTAATGAGGATGGGGAGGGGATATCTGGCAAAGGATGGAATGAGAATAGCATTCTGAGGGGGCAGCGCTTTGGAGGGGTGTGTCCATTTGGCTAGGGGCATACTTTGCAGCGTTTCAGGAAAGGGGTGTTCTTTCCTCCCACCACTGCTGAAAGTTGGAATGCAGGTGACTGAAATGTCACTAACGGGAAAGGACAGCTCCCAGGCAGCACTCTGGGGGCACCCTGGGCATTGTGGTGTGTCTTCTGTGCCAAGCTATTGGGAGGCCCCCTGTGGTTCTTACCTGCTGTCTTGGGCAGGGTGCAGACTGGTCAGACCCTTTCTTTGTCCAGAGAAGCAACGGGGCACTGAAAAGGATGCCCAGAGGTTGACATGGTAGGAGAAAATGTGTTTCCCAGCTCCTCTGATCTTGAGTTCTTGGCGATGCACCATGTATGCTGACTTTTTAAGGTCAGTGAGAAAATATGCAGTAGATGCAGAGACATAATACTACCAGATTTCACCATCTGGAGCATTCAGTGGACACCGCCCCCCCACCCCCAACCCTTACCTTTTAAAATCTGATTGTGTGTTACTGTCAGTACATCCCATGAACGATTGCATGCAGCAAAGAGGGGCGTCAGACTGTGGCATTACTTGCTCTGCGACCCTGGACAGATCATTTTATTCTTGTGTGTCATGTTTTGAGGACAAAAAGATGCTAGGGACTCCTAGTAAAAAGCTGAGTGTTCGTTTCTTTCAAAGGAGTTAAGAAAGGCTCTTAATTGTAGCCTATATATCAAGGCTGTTTTAAGATTTCCATGATTCTGCTATTTGTCTCCTTCAAAAGAAGCCGACTTAGAGTGTCTGGGGGAGTAAGATGAGTTATTTTCTTCTATTTTGCTGTTCTGACAAACTTGTTTAGAGATGGATGTGTTATTTAAGCTCACTGAGTTGGGGTTTCTAAATTACTTTGAAGTGTTGTGGTCAAAGGTTGGGGCATTTAACTATGTTAGGTCACTTTCACTTTCAGTTAATAAGTATCAGAAAGAACCTCGGTAGGCTCTTGGAAAAGTTTGCTTATATCTGGAGATCTGGTGATCTTCCTAGCCTTAAGAGGTTAATTTACATGGTATTGAAGTTTTACAGACATTATTGATCTATTTTCTGAACCAAAGGAATATTTACTTAAGAGAACACTGCTTGGTTAACTTTGGTATAGTATATTAACTCCTTTTTCAGATGTGAATTTCCTTGAATTTTAACTGAGAAATGTGGCATCACTGATTATATTTCTGGAGAAGTTCTCTTTTTGTTTTTATTTCTCTGAAGTCAATCTCTGTCTTTGCTCACATCAATAAAAATGGACAGGAATTAATTTACAATCTTGATGATAACAACTCTAAACCATTACTGATTTGGAAGTTATTAAAAAATTAGGCCATTTCTTATTTTAGCTAAGTATTGGATTACTACCATCCAGAGGTTTTTTTAATTAGTTAAAAAACTATAACAATTTTAATATAATCTTTAAATGTGTTATCTGGGTTTAAAGAAGGTGAAGTCTGGGAAAAGCAAGCAAGCTAGCATCTGAGTATCTATATAACAACAATTATATAATCTTTAAATGTGTTATCTGGGTTTAAAGAAGGTGAAGTCTGGGAAAAGCAAGCAAGCTAGCATCTGAGTATCTATGTGTCAGGCATACATAATTTAATTTGATCCCTGCAACATTGTAAGATAGATTTGATCTTGTTTTACAGATAAGGAAACTGAAGTTTAAATGAATTGAGTGACTTGTTTAGGGTCATATAACTAGTGGATGGTGGAATCAGGCTTGGAGCACTGGTCTTAACTCCAACCAAGGCCAGTATTCTTTTCTCTCAAAGAATAAAAAGCTTTAAAAAAGCATAGGCTTATCAGCATTATTGGGGATGCTACTGTTTGGGTCATTTCATCAACTGTGGCCTAAGGACAATGTTGAGAGAGCCAAAAATGCTAGAATCTGGTTTCTCTTCTGATTCTTATTGTTAACAGCCTATTACCTACTTTATTTTTCTTACCTGAAATAGACCTAATCCTTTCCTTACTTGAGAAGCCTAATTGATATTTTCAGAGTGTTTTGAGAATTCAGTTGAAGGTGTTAGATAAACAGAGAGTAACTTTAAATTTCTGTCACTTCCCAAATAGGTGGGGGTGTGGCCAGTGGTTTTACCACCTCTTTTTAATGTCATGAGAAAAATAGCTGGTTTTGTTTTGTTTTGTTTTGTTTTAATCAAACTGTTCTATTCTTCTGGGTCAGGTAAAAATCATGGATGAGAACTAGAAGAGAAGCCTAAGACCCCAGTTGTCTCTTTTCATACCTGACCATCTTTACTGCCTGCAGATTAAGTTCCTGCCAGCCAAATTTATCAAGCTCTTTTTTGCTCTCTGTGTGTATATGTGTGTATTTGGCAGGGTGAGGGGAGCATATAAGTGATCTGATCATTAGTTTTACTGTGATTACTCATGATAATAAGAACACTATATGTTAAACGATTCATTATTTGTTTATAAAATATTTGTGGAACAGAGAAAAGAATCTTGAATTTTTCTTTTTTCATACTTAAATACAATTTTATTTTATTCATAAATAAGGGAACTGATTTCTGTGGGAAAACATTCACATTATTATTAATATTATTAAGTACAATATTACCAAGTGCAGTTTTTTTTTTTTTTTTTTTGCTGTGCGAGACTGTGGGATCTTAGTTTCCAGACCAGGGATGGAACCCGGGCCTACGGCAGTGAAACCACCGAGTCTTAATCACTGGATTCCCAGGGAATTCCCACCAAGTGTAATCTTTAAAACATACTTTCAAATGAGATAAAATTAACTCAGAATACAGATAACTGACATTTTTATAGTCCTTTATAATCTTCAGACTGTAACTTCATTCAGAAGTAATTTCATTTTAGTTTCATACAGGGAGATGGTGGTAAACTCATTTTATAAAAGAGAAGCCAGTTCAGAAAAGGTTAAGTGTGGGACCCAGTTTCTCACAGCTGATAAATGGTGCAGTTGATATGCTACCCCTTAGAGTCTCTACTTAAGCACAAGGTCTTTTCAGAAACCTCCAAATCATGTAAACATGTAATGTTTTCCTCTCAAGGGCCCTGTTGGCTATCTTTAAACCCCTTCAGAATCTCTAGAAGACTGAGGGGTGAGCAAAGGAGACGACAGAATATTTCCTGGCATACAGGGGGCAGATCTTCTGTACAGATGAACAGGAGATAAGGCTGTCTTGACCTAAATTCTTTGTACAGGTCCACCACTCCAGCCTCTTGTTACTGCCTCTGTCTCCTGCAGAGTCCCCCGTCCCACCTGACCCCAGAAGGTAGTATCACTTATTGGCCTTCCGAGATAACTGGGCTGGATAATCCCATAAACAGGAAGCTTCTGTTTGTCTCTTAACACTTTTATGAGGGAAGAGCATGCTCCCTGAGCAAGACAGATTTCTCAGTCAGTGAGGGAGGATTTTTCCTTTCTGAAGCCTTCCTGAACCTCTTCTCTCTCTCTCTTTTTTTAAAAAAATATAATTTATTTATTTTTTAAAGGTGGAGATGGGGAGCTTTTTAAAAAAAAAATGTTTATTTATTTATTTATTTATTTTGGCTGCTCCGGGTCTTAGTTGCAGCACGCGGGATCTTCGTTGCAGCATGCAGGCTTCTTAGTTGCAACATGTGGACTTCTTAGTTGTGGCATGCGAACTCTTAGTTACGGCATGCATGCGGGATCTAGTTCCCCACCAGGGATCGAACCCGGGCCCCCTGCATTGGGAGCATGGAGTCTTACCCACTGGACCACCAGGGGAGTCCCCTGGACCTCTTTTCTTAATTTAGCTCTGCACCTTCATTTTCATAACTATTCCCCCTACAACGCCCCTCGCCATTTACATCATCCTACAGCCCAATATGTCTTTCTCATATTTGCCAGAGTACTCATTCTAAAGTGGAACATTTTGTATCATTGCCCTGCTTAAAACTGCTCATACCTGACCTACAAGATGACTTCTTATGTCTTTAAGAACTTATTCTTTATATGATCTATCCTTATGATTTAAGACCGTTTATAGTCTCCAACCATCTTTTGATCTTATTTTCTATTTTTCACCAACATCAATATTTCCCAAGGTATAGGCATTACTATTGAAAAGAAAAATGTTTTATGATTGAATAAGCTTGGGAAATGTTGGATTGAACAAAATAAAGCAGCTCTATTTCTGAGCTCCTTAGACCCTTTAAAAAATACTAATATACACTGTAAATCTTGTTAATGCTAATATGCAAATCTTCAGTCTGGTATAATTTCAATAAACTGAGATCACTAGGAAGCATGTTTTGTTTTGTTTTGTTTCGATGACATCTTTAAAGCATACCTGAAACTTTCCCTATTTGCAGTTTTCTAAACTCCTTTAAGAGTTATTCTGTCCTGCCTTCTATTACTGTTCTTATTTAACACTAAATCTTGTGCTCTGAGTAAACTGAGAGCTCCTCTAGACTAGGATATCTATATTCCAACTTTTTCTGCAACTCTGAACAAAATCTTTCACTTAGGTCCCAGAAGAATGGGATGAATAGTTAAATTTTTGTTACGGGAGATAAAGAATACAAACACCACAGTTTTGAGAGGAGAAACAGATAAGAGGAGGGTGTGCTAGAAGAGGACAGACAAGTAATCATTAAACAGACACTTTTCAAAATCTTATGGTGTTGAAACTTAGGTGAGTACTGGGTATTACAAAAAGGACTTAGACATGGGCCTCTTGACAGGGAGTTTGGCCTGGTAGAGGAGACAGATAGGTAAGTAGGAAGATAATTATAAATGCAATGTAATATATACCAAAGAAAATACAAGTGTTCTTAGAAGATGGATGAAAGGTTTTGCATGATGGTGTCAATAAAGACTTCGTGGAGGAGGTGATATTTGATCAGGGCTTGAAGAATATGAGTAGAAATTTATACCAGACAAACAAAGATGAGGGTAGAGAGAAAGGTGTCTTAAACCAGAATGTTATGAGCAAATGCATGGAGGTATAAAAATTCAAGACTAAGTCTGGAGTCTCGTTTGGTTAGCCTCTGGATATACAATATGGAGAGCATGATCTGGGAAGTGACTTGAGATCCATCTGAAAAGGTAGATTGGATTCAGATTTATAGGTCTATCTATGCCATGCAAAGAAGTATAAGTTTGAAGGACTTTTTTCTTTTTTGTTGAAGGATTTTAAGCAAAAGAGTAACATCATGATAGATAAACTTCTGGAACTGGAATTTGGATTGGAGTAGGGAATAAAGAGACTGCAGTCTCTTGCAGTTGTCTGGTCAAGAGATGACATGGGTTTGAACTAGCACAGTAAAAAGGAAGATAGTAAGAGTATGGCTCATTTTGACAACTTGGCCCGTTTTCCACCCTTATATATGCTCAGGATCTGTTTGTGAATGATTATATAGCCTGGAACGGTGAAGCACAGACATGATATAGGAACACATTTCTTTAACTCCCAGGGTTTGTTGGAGCATAATCAAATTCATACTATTGGGAATTTTGCCCCCAGGGCTGGAGTAAGGTAATGCTGTGGTCTAGCTTGTCACACATTATAATGTTTCTCAAGATAGGAAATTAACAAAATTAATAAAAGCTGTATGAACTTAAGGGGGGGAGGAAAGGGTGCTTCTGTGTTCTTAGCATCATGCAATTTCCTACACCTTCCATTTAGCTTCTAATTAGCAGACCTGAATGCTCTGTTCAGCTAAGAAAGCAGAGTAGGAGAGAGGCTCCAGTGTAGGACATGGAAGAGAGGGAACAAGATAGTCAAGGCAGTTTTGGTCTCAAGAATGAAGGGTTTTTTTGACTGCCTGGGGTAGAAGATTGCCCTATTCAGAATTTAGGAGTTTGCTCCGCAGAGGGGCTTAAAGAGAATTTTAATTTTAGGATTAAGTTATAGTACTTGACATAAAGAAAGCCAATAGGTACATGGATAAGTTTAAAAGATTGCTTTAGGGAATAGTAATGGCCCAGGAGAAGAGCTAAATGACCTGAGGAAAGTAAAACACCCAAACAGGAGAGGGTCTCTGTCATTCATTCAACACAGGTATTTTAAGCATGAATCAGTGTGCTAGACCCTGGAGATTAAAAGATGGTTGATACTTTTCCTTGTCTAGTCTGGTTGGGGAAGCATACATAGAAACAGATAATTACAATATAATGTGTTAAGTATTGTAAAGTAATTATGCACAGACACAAAGTGGGCAGCCAACTGCCTGGAGAGGTTAAGTGGATTTTATAGAGAGGATGACATTTGAACTGGTTCTTAAATGGATAAGTATTTGCCAGGACAAGAAGTAAGGAGAGGGCGTTTCGAGGCTGAAAAGAATAGAATATGCAAAGGCCAAGAAGTAGGACAAAACGCGCTGTTTATCTATACCATAACTTTTGGGGCAAGATCTCAAATGCAGTTTGTTTGTTTGCTTTTTAATAAATTTATTTATTTATTTATTTATTTATGGCTGTGTTGGGTCTTCGTTGCTGCACACGGACTCTCTCCAGCTGCGGCGAGCGGGGGATACTCTGTTGCAGTGCGTGGGCTTCTCATTGTGGTGGCTTCTCTTGTTGCGGAGCACGGGCTCTCGGCGTGTGGGCTTCAGTAGTTGTGGCGCACAGGCTCAGTAGTTGTGGCTCACAGGCTCTAGAGCGCAGGCTCAGTAGTTGTGGCGTGCGGGCTCAGTTGCTCCATGGCATGTGGGATTGTCCCGGACCAGGGCTCGAACCCGTGTCCCCTGCACTGGCAGGCAGATTCTTAACCACTGCACCACCAGGGAAGTCCTCAACTGCAGTTTTAAAACATGTTTAGGTTTTTTTTTTTAATAGAAATTTATTATTTATTTATTTATTTTATTCATTTATTTTTGGCTGCATTGGGTCTTCGTTGCTGCACACGGGCTTTCCCTAGTTGCGGCGAGCGGGGGCTACTCTTTGTTGCGGTGCACAGGCTTCTCGTTGCAGTGGCTTCTCTTGTTGTGGAGCACGGGCTCTAGGCGCGCGGGCTTCAGTAGTTGCGGCACTCGGGCTCAGTAGTTGTGGCTCACGGGCTCTAGAGCACAGGCTCAGTAGTTGTGGCACACGGGCTTAGTTGCTCTGCGGCATGTGGGATCTTCCCGGACCAGGGCTCAAACTCGTGTCCCCTGCATTGGCAGGCGGATTCTTAACCACTGCGCCACCAGGGAAGTCCCAAAACATGTTTAGTTTTAAAACATGTTTAGTTTTAAAACTCAAAGGCTGCAAGCACCTATACTTCCATTTTAGGGATAGAATCTAAGGTTTGGAGATTTTAATTAGCTCAGTGTCATGCAGTATGAGTCAGGGGCAAGGAGCCCAGACCAGGCACCCAAAAACAGGAATGCCAAGTCTCGTGCCCTGAGTAATTCTGTGTCATGGTAATAGGTTGCTGGGGGTTCTGAGTATTTGGGGTTATTTTACTTCCTTGGAACCAAATTCCACACCCAAAATTGACATTGTCAATACTATCAAATGTTCTTTGAAAAAAAAGAAGAAGCTGTTAATACATATTTACTCCCACCATGTGAGGTAGGAATGGATCCTGAAATGCTCAAGGCTTCCTGACTGGCAGTCTATCTAATATGTATTGTCAGAATTTGACTTAATAATTTTCTGAGATCATCCAGTACCTTTCTCATTTAACACAAAATAGCAAGCAAGTCACTTTCTTCAGGAGAAACGCTTTTTATCTTTAGTAGTTATTTTACAACTAGGTGGGATAAATTTGCTCAGAACTCCTACAGGATATGAATCATTTGCATTCGTACATTGACCTCTTCTCACTTAGCTCTTTCTGAGAAGAGTTTTAATACAGCCTGTATTATGTAACATAGATGATACCTTGTCATCGGTAATTTCAGTGTCATTCTCAAATCAGCTTGCAGAATCTATGATGAACCTGAGAACTTAAGTTGCTATCGTGAACATCTAATGTACAATCAAATAAGCAAACAAACCATAGAATAAATCTAAGAAAATGTTATTAGTCTTTTGTTTAAGCTGTTTGAGGTCTTTGACTATTGGAGTAGAACATGGAATAGGTGACAAAGCCCCGATGGCAACACCTAAGCCTGAAATCATTGACCTGTCTAAAAATTGTTTGAACTTTCACAACTGCTGTCTTCCATTCTTCATTTGTTTGTTTAAATTACTTTTTTTAGAAAAAAGAATTATTTTAAACAAGTGTCTACTTGTTAGTCTGTGCATTTAGTTGACATTTTTAGAATTAGTCAGAAAGGCTAATAGTTTATAAATATATTGGATTGTTTGTAGGAAAGTAATTCTTGGTAAATAAACATGAATTATAAGAAGCAGTTGATACTGGTGCTGATAGATTCTGAATTGTCCATCTTTACTAAGAATATGTGTCAGAAGGGATTGGGGCGAGATATGGCCATATTCTATGTTAATTCATAAGATAGATGAGTGGTATTCTTGGATTCTGGAACCTGTCAAGAAAGAAGAGATTTCAAGGTATACATTCAAATTGGAGAAAAAATTTTTTTGGAAAGATAAAATGAGCTTTCAATAGAAGTTGATCACGAACCCATCTATGTTCATTGTATCTCAGTCTGTCGTCAGACCAGCTTCACTATGAAACTTAAAAATAAAAAAGTATTGAAATCATAAAACTCCTAAAAGAAAACATACGCAGAACACTCTTTGACATAAATCATAGCAATATTTTTTTGATCTATCTCCTAAAGCAGAGGAAATAAAAGCAAAACTAAATGGGACCTAATTAAACTTAAATGCTTTTGCACAGCAAAGGAAACCATTGACAAAGCAAAAAGACAAACTACTGAATGAGGGAAAATATTTGCTAATGATATGACTGATAAGGGGTTAATATCCAGAATATATAAGAAGGGAGAGGGTGTGGAGAAAAGGGAACCCTCTTGCACTGTTGGTGGGAATGTAAATTGATACAGCCACTATGGAGAACAGTATGAAGGTTCCTTAAAAAACTAAAAATAAGGCTTCCCTGGTGGCACAGTGGTTAAGAGTCCGCCTGCCAATGCAGGGGACACGGGTTCGAACCCTGGTCCGGGAAGATCCCACATGCCGCAGAGCAACAGAGCCCGCGCGCCACAACTACTGAGCCTGCACTCTAGAGCCCGTGAGCCACAACTGCTGAGCCCGCGTGCCACAACTACTGAAGCCCGCGTGCTTCTCTGCAACAAGAGAAGCCACCGCAGTAAGCCCGCGCACTGCAATGAAGAGTAGCACCCGCTCACCGCAACTAGAGAAAGCCCGCACGCAGCAATGACAACCCAATGCAGCCAAAAAAAAAACTAAAAATAGAACTACCATATGACCTAGTAATCCCACTACTGGGCATATACCCTGAGAAAAATGTAATTCAAAAAGAGACGTGTACCACAGTGTTCATTGCAGCACTATTTAAAATAGCTAGGACATGGAAGCAACCTAAGTGTCCATCGACAGATGAATGGATAAAGACGATGTGGCAGGGGCTTCCCTGGTGGCACGGTGGTTAAGAATCCGCCTGCCAATGCAGGGGACCACGGGTTCCTGCCAATGCAGGGGACACGGGTTCGAACCCTGGTCCGGGAAGATCCCACATGCCGCAGAGCAACAGAGCCCGCGCGCCACAACTACTGAGCCTGCACTCTAGAGCCCGTGAGCCACAACTGCTGAGCCCGCGTGCCACAACTACTGAAGCCCGCGTGCTTCTCTGCAACAAGAGAAGCCACCGCAGTAAGCCCGCGCACTGCAATGAAGAGTAGCACCCGCTCACCGCAACTAGAGAAAGCCCGCACGCAGCAATGACAACCCAATGCAGCCAAAAAAAAAACTAAAAATAGAACTACCATATGACCTAGTAATCCCACTACTGGGCATATACCCTGAGAAAAATGTAATTCAAAAAGAGACGTGTACCACAGTGTTCATTGCAGCACTATTTAAAATAGCTAGGACATGGAAGCAACCTAAGTGTCCATCGACAGATGAATGGATAAAGACGATGTGGCAGGGGCTTCCCTGGTGGCACGGTGGTTAAGAATCCGCCTGCCAATGCAGGGGACCACGGGTTCGAGCCCTGGTCTGGGAAGATCCCACATGCCACGGAGCAGCTAAGCCCGTGTGCCACAACTACTGAGCCTGCACTCTAGAGCCCGTGAGCCACAACTACTGAAGCCCGTGTGCCACAGCTACTGAAGCCTGCACGCCTAGAGCCTGTGCTCCGCAACAAGAGAAGCCACCACAATGGGAAGCCCTCATACCGCAACAAAGAGTAGCCCCCACTCGCCGCAACTAGAGAAAGCCGGTGCACAGCAATGGAAGACTCAACGCAGCCAACAAATAAATAAATAAATAAATAAATAAATAAATAAATAAAATCTATTAAAGAAAAAAATTTTTTTAAAAAGATGTGGCATATATACACAATGGAATATTACTCGGCCATAAAAAGAAACGAAACTGAGTTATTTGTAGTGAGGTGGATGTACCTAGAGTCTGTCATACAGAGTGAAGTAAGTCAGAAAGAGAAAAACAAATACCGTATGCGAACACATATATATGGAATCTAAAAAAAAAATGGTTATGAAGAACCTAGGGACAGGACAGGAATAAAGATGCAGATGTAGAGAATGGACTTGAGAACACAGGGAGGGAGAAGGGTAAGCTGGGACGAAGTGAGAGAGTGGAATTGACTTATATATACTACCAAATGTAAAATAGATAGCTAGTGGGAAGCAACCACATAGGTTATAAAGCAGAAACTAGCACACCATTGTAAAGCAATTATACTCCAATAAAGATGTTAAAAAAATTAAAATTTTTTTAAAAAGAGGGTAATTAAAAAAAAAAAAGAGAGAGACATGTACCACAATATTCATTGCAGCACTATTTACAATAGCCAGGACATGGAAGCAACTTAAGTGTCCATCGACAGATGAATGGATAAAGAAGATGTGGCACATATATACAAATGGAATGTTACTCAGCCATAAAAAGAAATGAAATTGAGTTATTTGTAGTGAGGTGGATGGACCTAGAGTCTGTCATACAGAGTGAAGTAAGTCAGAAAGAGAAAAAAAATTACCGTATGCTAACACATATATATAGAATCTCAAAAAAACTGGTTCTGATGAACCTAGGGGCAGGACAGGAATAAAGATGCAGACGTAGAGAATGGACTGGAGGACATGGGGAGGGGGAAGGGTAAGCTGAGATGAAGTGAAAGAGTAGCACTGACATATATACACTACCAAATGTAAAATAGATACCTAGTGGGAAGCAGCTGCATAGCACAGGGAGATGAGCTCAGTGCTTTGTGACCAGCTAGAGGGCTGGGATAGGGAGGGTGGGAGGGAGGCGCAAGAGGGAGGGGATATACGTATACATATAACTGATTTACTTTGTTATACAGCAGAAACTAACACAACATTGTAAAGCAATTATACTCCACTAAAGATGTTAAAAAAATTTTTAAGTAAAAAATAAAACAAAAACAAAATATATAAGCAGCTCATACAAATCAACATCAAAAAAATTTTTTATATGATCCAGTTGAAAAATGGGCAGATGACCTGAATAGACATTTCTCCAAAGAAGACATACAGATGGCCAGCAGGCACATGAAAAGATGCTCAACATCATTAATCATCAGAGAAATGCAAATTAAAACCACAGTGAGACATCACCTCACACCTGTCAGAATGGCTATCATCAAAAAGTCCACAAATAACAAATGTTGGCAAGGATGTGGAGAAAAGGGAGCCCTCGTACACCATTGGTGGCAATGTAAATTGGTACAGCCATTATGAAAAACAGTATGGAGGTTTCTCAAAAAATTAAAAATAGAACTTCCCTATGACCCAGCAATTCCACTCCTGGGTATTTATCTGAAAAAAGAAAAAAAAGACCAACACAAATTCGAAAAGATACATGCACCCCAATGGCAGCATTATTTACAATTGCCAAGATATGGAAACAACCTTAAATGTCCATCAACAGATGAATGGATTAAAAAGATATGGTATATATACACAATGGAATACTACTCAGCCATAAAAAAATGATATTTTGCCATTTGCAACAACATGGATGAACCTGGAGGGTATTATGCTCAGTGAAATAAGTCAGACAGAGAAAAAAAAGATACTGGATGATATCACTTATATGTGGAATCTAAAAAATAAAACAAACTAGTGAATATAATAAAAAAGAAACAGACACACATAAATAGAGAACAAATTAGTGGTTACCAGTGGGGCGAGGGAAGGAGTAAGGGACAGGATAGGGGTAGGGGATTAAGAGGTACAAACTACTATGTATAAAATAAATAAGTTACAAGGATATATAGTACAACAGAGGGAATATAGCCAATATTTTATAACTATAAATGGAATATAACTGTTAAAAATTGTGAATCACTGTGTTGTACACCTGAAACTTAATATAATGTTGTACATCAACTAAACTGCAATTTTAAAAATGTATACTTGCTTTAGTTTTTGCTATTGTACTTTATTTTACAAATGTTCTATCCTTTAAGCAAATTCTAATTTCTCTAAATATATCAAATCATCAAAAGGAAATAGTTTTGTACCCTTATTTATGAAACTTGCTGGGACAAACTGCTCCTAAAGCAGCTTAAACTATGACTGAATACATGCTAGAAATTCAGGCTGGACTTCCCTCGAAGTCCAGTGGTTAAGACTCCACACTTCCACTGCAGGGGGCACAGGTTTGAACCCTGATCGGGAAACTAAGATCCTTCATGCCATGCAGTGCAGCCAAAAAAAAAAAAAAAAAATTCAGGCTAAGTATGATATTTTCCCCTACTTTTTCAGGAGATAAATGGTATGTGTTTTTATTTGTTTGTTTGTTTGTTTGTTTTTGCGGTACGCGGGCCTCTCACTGTTGTGGCCTCTCCTGTTGCGGAGCACAGGCTCCGGACGCACAGGCTCAGCGGCCATGGCTCACGGGCCCAGCCGCTCCACGGCATGTGGGATCTTCCCGGGCTGGGGCATGAACCCGTATCCCCTGCATCGGCAGGCGGACTCTCAACCACTGCGCCACCAGGGAAGCCCCCGATATGTGTTTTTAGAATCTCAAGAAACAATTTACTTTCTCACACAGAATGTTTTACAGTTTGTTAGGTGTGCTCGTGCATGTGTTATTTGTTATATGTGTGTTCTTTCCTCTGCATCGTATGAAGTGGTGGGGGTACCACACAGTGTTACCCCACTGAGACTGATGCATGTCTTAACTTATATCTCTTCCTGTTTCCTTACCCAGGTATGCTGTTATTGCCTATGGCTGTGCCAGCTGCCCAAAGCTGACCTGTGAGAGGGAAGGCTGCCAGACTGAGTTCTGTTACCACTGCAAGCAAATATGGCATCCAAATCAGACATGCGATATGGCCCGTCAGCAGAGGGCGCAGACATTGCGAGTTCGGACCAAGCACACTTCAGGTCTCAGTTATGGGCAAGAATCTGGACCAGGTATGAGTTGGCATTGTCTCATTTGTCTCTTTATTGATATTTCATAATGTGAGCTCAAAGCTGGGAGAGTTTACCTTACTGTATAACTCAAGGATTAGAGAGCAGAGACTATTTGTTTTTTGTTTGTTTGTTTTTATAAATTTATTTTTATTTATATTATTTATTTTTGGCTGCATTGAGTCTTCGTTGCTGCACTCGGGCTTCCTCTAGTTGCGGCGAGCGGGGGCTACTCTTCATTGTGGTGTACGGCCTTCTCATTTCGGTGGCTTCTCTTGTTGTGGAGCACAGGCTCTTGGCACGTGGGCTTCAGTAGTTATGGCACACGGGCTCAGTAGTTGTGGCTCACGGGTTCTAGAGCGCAGGCTCAGTAGTTGTGGCACACGGGCTTAGTTGCTCCGTGGCATGTCGGATCTTCCCGGACCAGGGCTTGAACCTGTATCCCCTGCACTGGCAGGCGGATTCTTAACCACTGCACCACCAGGGAGGTCCCAAGTGCAGAAACTATTTGGTAATACTTTCAACACTGTATTTGGTATGTAGCTTCTCTCTCTGACCATTTATAGGTTGTCCAACCCAGGTGAAATTGGAATAAAGCAAAACTGAATTCTGTACTTTCTTTCTTCTTAGTAATATGTCTCAGATTGGAGAGCAGTTGGGTCCTTTAGCTAGGGGCTTTTTCAGAACTTTCACTGTGAGCAGAAAGACGTTTAGTATTAAAACTGTACTGTTTTCCTACTAGCTTTAAGTACATCACTGGTTTTGGAAGTAGGGTACAGATTTAAGGAAAGGAAATAATATTAGTATGGATTAATGATTAACCTTAAAAGGAGGAATATCACACATTCAGTTCCAACCTTGACATGTCAGAGTGAACCTCTTTTAAAATGTCAGTGTGTTTATTACCTTTTATAAGTGTGCTTTATTTCACTGATGTCGTTTGAGAGAAACTAGTAGGAAAGATTTTACCATTCACTTTTTCCTGGCACAGTATAATCTCCTAAATTCTCTTTGTAATAGGATAGTTCCTAGCTTGCTGTGAAAATTACCAGGTGTATGCAACACAGCATACTCAATTGTTTGTAGGTTTTGAATTTTAAAGTATCATGGGAAGGGACTGTGGATTATGTTAACAGCAAATCACAGTGATACTTGTACCTGAGAAATGAGTTTCCTGAACTAAAATTTTTCAAGACTTAAAGCCAAATGCAGGTTGCAGACTATTCTTCCTGTAGGACTGTGCTTTTAATTCTGCCAGCCTATTGGCTGCTGAAATTCCATTTTTCTTGGAACCATCTTTCTCTCTAGGGAAGTCTCCTTGCTCAGAGTGTGGCTCTAATGCTGTGTAAGATGCCAGATTGGGGGATAGGCAGCTCAGTATGAGACAGGATCCATTTTATGAAATTTCCTGAGATCTAGACATAGCCAGCCTTCCAGTGAAGTGGGTTGCACAATTTGGAATCCTCAGTCAAGAATTCTTGACTGCCTCTTCATTTCTTGTGCATACTCCTAGGAATAATAAAAATCAAACGAGGTTTAACTAGGGATATTTTTCTACCCATTCTTTATCCCCCACTTAGCAGATGACATCAAGCCATGCCCACGATGCAGTGCTTACATTATCAAGATGAATGATGGAAGCTGTAATCATATGACCTGTGCAGTGTGTGGCTGTGAATTCTGTTGGCTTTGTATGAAGGAGATCTCAGACTTGCATTACCTCAGGTGAGATGAGAAAGTGTCTATTGTTTTTATAGTCTTGTTCTCTTACTGATTTAGGGAAAAGGATGTCAAAGAAACATCGTTGTCTGTCCTCTCATTACAGCATAAGGAAGCTGTAAAAAGTTCCTCTGAAACACCCTTCCAATCATGTTTTTCTCCAGCTCAGCAACTTCCAGTGACTGTTTTCCATTACCTTCCAGATAGAGTTCAGTTTCCCTAGCATGGCTTTTAAGGTTTTCTGCAGTCTGGCCCCAGTATACCTTTTTCCATTTTGCTTTCATAAATGCTGTGTCCCAGATTATCTGTGTCTCTTCTGTGTTATCTTACCTCCATACTTCTTCATGTTCTTTCCTCCACCTGGAATGCTTTCTAATCACCTCACCCCCCAGCAACCCCCTTTTATCTCAACTGTTCAGTTCTTATTCAGCCTTCAAGGACCACTTTAAATGCCATTCCATCTCTGATGCCTTCCTGCAGTTTTTTCTGCTTCATTCTTCTTTACTGACATTCTTTAAATGTTCTATAAACATCATCATGACTTTTACCTCATTTACGTGTCTAATTTTGTTAAACTATATTAAGAGTCTTCAGGCCAGTATTACCTTTTGATAGTTCCTTGGATGTAGTAGTCATTAAACTATTGTCCTGAAGGAGTTAATATTTACAAACTTAACATTCATTGTGTGGATGAAACATTTTCATTTCCAATTTAGCAAACATTTGATTACTTACAGTATACCAATTATTGGGGACACAGGGGTGCGTAAGACATGTTCCCTACTTTCAAAATTACTTACTCTATCTAGTAGAGAAGACAGTACAAAGGGAGTGGACAAAAGTGGTTGAACTCAGAAGGGCTGAGTGTAAAAATAGCCACACTCAGAGTATGAAACTGTCATAAAGGGTATGATGAAGTCTTTTTATATCCTATCCCAGGAAAATGGTTTGCAGTATCTACATATGCCAAGAAAACTATGCAAATCAGAGAGAGTTCATTAGCTGCAGGACACGGTATGTCTGGATGAGATGTCAAGTGCATAGACTATGCAGGACCCCACGTAGTATCACTCAAAGAAGTAGGTTCAGTTTGGTGGGTTAGAGAGGACAGAGTGCAGCAGAAAAGAATGGAAAAGAGGTTTCAAGTCTGGAGGCCTGCCTTTACGAAAAAAGGAAAAAAAAATAAAGAGCCAGAACTCTAATAGTCTGGCCTTGTCCTTTGCTCCCCCTCATGTAATAAATTCATTTCTTGTAACCTCTTGTAACTGTTAATCACACCTATAGAAAAGAAGGCTCTTGCTCTTATCAAGCTCTCTGATGACAATAGCTGCATTTGTAATATTGACATTAACTTCAGCATGTTTCCTCTGTAGCCCCTCTGGCTGTACATTCTGGGGCAAGAAACCATGGAGCCGTAAGAAGAAAATTCTTTGGCAGCTGGGCACATTGATTGGTGCTCCGGTGGGGATATCCCTCATTGCTGGCATTGCCATTCCTGCCATGGTCATTGGCATTCCTGTTTATGTTGGCAGGAAGGTAAGATATGTTGAGTTCTGTGCATGTTCCATCTTCAGGTTTGTTGGTAAAAGTTTGAAGGAAATGGGGAGGAGCTTATGTTTCAGAGCTGCCTGAAAACCAGCTGGTTCTTAAATAAAAATAATTTCTTAAATGGACTTTCATAAATCCCCAAGAGATCTGAAAGTTCTTATTAACATCCTGGGCCTGGTTTGTCTCAGTGACTTAAAGGTAAAATGCTTACTTCACTCCCCTGAGTTACTTTGTCTCTTCTTATATTAACTTTTTCTGTATTAGTTTATATCATCCTGGTATGAATTAGATTAAAGTGTGAGAAAGATGTCTCGTTGACATGGGGGAATATGTTTTAATATAGATAACTTATAAGGGAATATTCACTTATCCTTTTTCTCCCTAGCAAAAAGATTGATGTCCTAACCTGCTGACCTGGATTTTCTTTCTTATTCTTAGATTCATAGCAGGTATGAGGGAAGGAAAACCTCCAAACATAAGAGGAATTTGGCTATCACAGGAGGAGTGACTTTGTCGGTTATTGCATCCCCAGTTATTGCTGCAGTTAGTGTTGGTAAGAAGCTAGCCAGGACCATGACTCCTCCCCTTACATGACCCACTCCCATCGGCTTTCTGGCCTCGCAGTTTAGCCAGCTGGCCGGATGTTTCACCCTGGAAGCTCCTACATTTTATGTCAGACCCACCTTGGGAGTTCATTAGGCACTATTATTATTATCAGCCACACTAAAGTATCAGAGTTTGGGATCTTTCATTCGTAAGTTAGTGCCTAGAACTCCATCTGGCACATAAAAAAGATTGAATTAAAAAATATTACTTTAAGGCCTAGTTTTTCACCTTTCCTCTTTCTTCTCCACTTGCCACAGAACCCACAAAACAAAATTACTTTTGATTTGCTTAATGCCTCACAGTATTTTGGGAGGCATGAGGGTCTGTTTTAGAATAATAATAATATAATATTTTCTGAGACTCTCCATGTGCCAGGAGCAGGTCTGAGTGTTTTGCCTGTATTAATTTATTTAATCCTCACAGCAGCCCAGTTGTTAACAGAAAGGTGCAGTAATTTGCCCAAGGTCACTTAGCTGGGACATGAATTAAGGCAGTCTGACTTCAGAGTCTGGGCTTTTAACAACTAAGCCATTCTGCTTCCACAGCAACAAGATTTTGGAATTAACACTTTGGGGGGATCCTAAACCCTAGGAGTCACTTATTTAATGTTTGATTATTGATTGGTTCTTGGATTAGCACTTCAGCAGTGAATGGAAGGGGGGAAATGAAAGCAACATATATTTACTGTGCTGAGCACTGTACATACGTTGATCATTGGCAACCCTATGAAGATATGTCCAACGTTATAACAGCTGGTAAATTGGAGACAGGATTCTAATCCAGGCCTTTCTGATTCCAAGTCCAGTCATCATTCTGTTGGACCAGGCTACCTCTTTAGCATAGCTATCTTCTGTCTTTCCTTGGCCCTTTATAAAGTGGGTTGTCTGTGTTCAGCCCTGGGAAGGAGAATTCAGGGCAGCTGCAACCTGATGGCCTGCTGACATGTTTCCTTATCTTCCCCAGGTATTGGTGTCCCTATTATGCTGGCTTATGTTTATGGGGTTGTGCCCATTTCTCTCTGTCGTGGAGGTGGCTGTGGAGTTAGTACGGCCAATGGAAAGGGAGTGAAAATTGAGTTTGATGAAGATGATGGCCCAATCACAGGTAAAAGGAGAATTTTAATTTCCCTTTGAATTTATGGAACACAAGATAAAAGTCAGTAAAATTCAGCACATTTTACAGAGAGATTGACATTGGATTATGTTGGCTAATGAGCTTTATAGGAGGTAAAGTATTTTTAGCTTTTCATTTCTTTTTTCCAGAGTTATTAGGTTAATTCCCCTGGTACTTGCCTCTGTGTGGCAGGTACAAACTAGTAGGACTCCAAGTAACTCTAAGTATGCTGGTAATAGTAAATTACATAATTATAATTATAATAAAGTCTTATATCTGCATGGTACTTTATAATTTTCAGAAGACTTACACAGTTATTATTTTCACTTGGCTTTTACAACAGCTCTGAAGAGAGAGGGCCAGGGCTGTTATTATCCCCAATTAATGGGAACTTATTTAAGCCTTTGTCTCAACATCTGTTAAATGGGTTTAAGAGCTTCTGCAGAGCTGGAACTATAGCAAGTCTTCTGACTTATACTTTGATGTTGTTTCCACTTTACCATATTAACTAACCTGGGACACAGAGATCCCCAAAGGTCTTTCAGACTTCCTACTAGAGTCAGCACACGACCTAAGTGTATTTTGAAATTTTCATGTTTAATTAGATGACATCTATAGTGTACTGGGAAGAATAGGAGACTTAGAATCAGATTGTAGTTTTGTGTGACTAGCCACAGACAAGGCATTTAGTTCTAAGCTTTCGTTTCCTCACCTAAAATTGGGGCTATTAGTTCCTAGTTATTGGGAAGATTACATGTGAGCATATGTTAAAACACCGGATATGTGGTGGCTGCCTGTAGTAGCTATTCATTAAGTGAATAAATGAGTATTTTTCTACGTGAATATTCTCTACTCTGAAGAGTCATTGCAGGAAAATGCCAGACTCTGTTTTGATGCTGTGCTATCATCAATTGAGATGTTTGGTTCCATCCCCAGTGGCAGATGCCTGGCGAGCCCTCAAGAATCCCAGCATTGGGGAAAGTAGCATTGAAGGTCTAACTAGCGTATTGAGCACCAGTGGAAGCCCTACAGATGGACTCAGTGTTATGCAAGGTCCATACAGCGAAACAGCCAGCTTTGCAGCCCTCTCAGGAGGCACACTGAGTGGTGGCATTCTTTCCAGTGGCAAGGGAAAATACAGCAGGTAAGCAATTTCTGACAGAACCAGTTGGAATTATAAGAAGTAACATATCATATTGAGCCATTTCTCTGTGCCAGGTATGTCTCATATAGCATCTCATTTTGATTTAATCATCAATGGTGTTTTTTTGTTTTGTTTTGTTTTAACTTTTACAATTAGAAAATAAGTTAGAAAGGTTAAGCAACTTAAAAGTTCTGTTTCTTCCCACTGCACCATAGTGGCTCCATATAAAGAATAATTTTTTTAACACAATAATCCTGTGTTCCTGGCCAATCTCTCTCTCTGTTTGTTTGTTTGTTTTACTATTTATTTACTTATTTAATTTGGCTGTGCCAGGTCTTAGCTGCAGCACACGGGATCTTTAGCTGCAGCATGTGAACTTAGTTGTGGCATGCATGTGGGATCTAGTTCCCTGACCAGGGATCGAACCTGGGCCCCCTGCATTAGGAGCACAGAGTCTTAGCCACTGGACCACTAGGGAAGTCCCAATAAAGGATAATCTTGACTTCAGATCCTCCCTATACTACGTTAGACTGCCTCCATCAGGAAGGGGAAGCATGCATTTTTGTAGAATTCCCAAGACCGTGTCCTCCATTAGGCTTATCACTGGCTTTTGGTTGAACAGCATTTATACTGTATCTTGTTGGCTTATTGGTGCTGTGATCCTTAAAACCTTCCTATTCTGATTCCCATTTGATAGATAAGGTAAATCAATTCTATAAACTTGTGTTGAGACTATGTAAAGCTTTATGACTAAAAAGGTTATGACTTGGTTGGTTGCTTTACCAGTTAGAAAAAACAACATATTCAGAGGAGCATAGCAGATGTTACATGAGAAGCAGTTATTTGAACGCACTGGAAAAGAGAGCCCTGGGGAGGGGTAAAAGTGGTACAAAACAAGGTAGGGAGGTAGGGGAGATGCTTGCCTTCAGATATCTGAAGGGCCTTGAACTGGAAAAAAGGATTAAGAGTTCTGCCTCATGCCAAGAGATAGATTAAGACCATCTGGCAGAAGCTAGAGGGAAACTAATTTTGTTTCGTTATAGAGACTATAGGAAAATCTATATAAAGTCCAAAGAAGGGATGGATTACGTTAGTAGATACTGACCTGTCTATCCCTGGAAGTGTTTAAAGTGAGACCAGAGGGCCATTTGGCTATTAGAAGGAGTCAAGCAACAGATGGCAGATGGACTGGATCCCACACCTGAGTGCTTGTCAGTTACCTGGGAGCCTTTTAAAAATAGATGTCAGGGCTTCCCTGGTGGCACAGTGGTTGAGAGTCCGCCTGCTGATGCAGGGGATACGGGTTCGTGCCCCGGTCCGGGAAGATCCCACATGCCGCGGAGCGGCTGGGCCCATGAGCCATGGCCACTGAGCCTGCGCGTCCGGAGCCTGTGCTCCGCAACGGGAGAGGCCACAACAGTGAGAGGCCCGCGTACTGCAAAAAAAATAAATAAATAAATAAAATAAAAATAGATGTCAGCACCCTATCCCAGAATTAATAAATTAAGATCTCCCAGATTCTCTCCTAATCTCCTAGGGATCTGTGTTTTGAAAAGGTTCCCCAGGTGATTTTAGCATAGCCATTGCACAGACTAGCATCTGCGAACTACCTAAGGTGATAGATGGCCTTTGTGAAAGGCCTCTTCCAATTCTAACTGTGATTCTATGGCAGAGCTGAAACTAGGACCCAGGTCTCTGACTCAATGTACTTTCCATTGCACTGCCTCATTTTCCTGAGCCATGGCACATTTTTGAAGGGCATCTAAGGCTGGAGCAGCAGAGCAAAGACTCAGGCAGCAGGATGGAGGTTGATTGAATGTGCAGCTGCCGGCTACTGCTGACCTGTCTTCGTTTCATGACTCTGGTTGTCTCTTGTTAGGGGATCCCGCCCGCACATGCTGGAGAATTCACTGCTGTGCTTTCTTAAAACCAACACCCCTGTAAATAAGCAGACATAATTGGAGACTGACTTGATGAAACTGCAACTTAGCCAGTCCAGCTGTTCCAGTTCTGTGAAAGCCTTTTATAGGAAGTGAATGAGTCAGATGGGTTTGACTGTGAAACCCATTATGAGGAAATACTTAAGTGTGCAACCAAATGATATTGGAGTCAAGAAAGGAAAAGCTATGGGTCCTCTGAGACACCATTGGGAAAGTTTGCTGCTCTTGTCGGAGGTTGACTCTTATTATGTCCTTTAAGCTCATAGGCTGGGGGTAATTTGATTGCTAAATGTTTAAGTTCCTAGTATGTGCAAGACACGGAGGGTAAAGTGTGAATGAGGTGTGGTTTCTCCTTTTTTGGAGCTCACAGACGACTGCGAAAGAGATGCATAAATTGATTTAATAAATAGGTAGGTGCTGTGGGAGCACTTAGCAGGAAGTGACTGGTTTGATAGAAGAATGAAGGGAGATGATACTTCCTTTGTTGTTAAGGACTGAGTATGAGTTTGTCACATAGAGAAAGGAAACTTCCAGAGAGAGGGACTAGCATATGCAAAGTCATAGAGGTATAAAATGTGTATAGGTGCGTAAGGAAAGAAAAAAATTCAGTGTGATTATGATTTAGGACCTATGGTGAGAGATGGAACTGGAGAGAGAGCTTGGAGGCAAATCAGTAGACCTTAAATGCCTGTTGGCAAGAGGGAGCCAAGAGAGGGCTGTTAGAGTGATCAGGTTTTTGTCCACGTTGGCACTGATCTGGAAGTTGTTTGACTTGGACTTAGGGCTACTGGAAAGAGAGCCCAATTGCAGTTACCCACTCGGGAGCTGTTGAGGGCCTGAAGTTAAACAGTAGCAGTGGGGATGGAAAGGAGGGGACGATTTCAATAGATAAATTTAAGAGAGAAGATGTGTGGGCATCTGTTTGAGCTATTTGACATTTGGAGAAGATCAGATCAACTCAATTTGCAAGAGAATAACGGAAGAGGTATGTGCCAGGAAGCAGACTGTCTCGGAATACCCAGGTCTCGCATTAACTTAAACGTCCCCTCTTTACACAGGTTAGAAGTCCAAGCCGATGTCCAAAAGGAAATTTTCCCCAAAGACACAGCCAGTCTTGGTGCAATTAGTGACAACGCAAGCACTCGTGCTATGGCCGGTTCCATAATCAGTTCCTACAACCCACAGGACAGGTATGTGAACAGTCAGAAGCCTAGGAGAGGTTGCACTTTTTTGGTTGGGTTTTGGCCTTAGAAGCTCAATGCCTCATGTTAGGGCTTTGTGTACCATCTAGTGTGATACATAGTGTGTGTACCCTGTGAATTCATCGAGCAAGTTCTTGGTATGGGAGTATTTGGCATCTCTTGATTGATTTTTCTTGTTAGCACTTGCTTTTTAGAGGTTCTTTCTTTCTTCCTTTTCTTTTTCCTTTTTTTTTCCTTTTCTTTTCTTGGCTATTGCAACAGTGTAATTATTCACATGGAACTGAAGAGCTAGATTGGTGTCCATTGATGTATGTATGTGGCTCTGTGGTTTCTGCTCTCATGTTGCTCTTTGCTTGATGTGGCTCCTGTAGCCTATTTTTCTTTATATTTGAGAAGCTAGTGTATCTGGTATGGTGTGACTGCAGCACTCCCTACTGGAGAGATTCTGGTTTCTTCTAATTGTGGCAGAGAAGTAAAAAGCTGTGACTCTTCTTTCACTTTCATATTTTGAGTAAGATAGTGTGAGGCTCTGAACCTTAGTTGAATTTTGGAAGGTAATTTTTAGTTGTTTAAAGAAATTGGCAGAATAACTAATAAGGACCTACTGTATAGCACAGGGAACTCTTCTCAATACTCTGTAATGACCTATATGGGAAAAGAATCTAAAAAAGAGTGGATATATGTATACATATGTATAACTGATTCATTTTGCTGTACAGCAGAAACTAACACAACATTGTAAATCAACTATACTCCAATGAAAATTAAAAAATAAAGAAATATAGAAATTGGCAGAGATGTTTGTGTTTGTGTGCATATTTTAAATCAACAAAAAGATCTAATTGTTCTTCCCCATCTTATTTTTGAGTTAGGTTAAATTTTATTTTCTCTAAAAGTGAGCTCTATTCTACTATTTACCTATATTTTCGGACTTTCTAATCCTGAACCCACAAACTGCTTTTACCAACAGGTATAGCATGACCCATGCATGATTCAGCAAAGTGGATTTTGTCTCCACAGAGAATGCAACAATATGGAAATCCAAGTGGACATTGAAGCCAAACCAAGCCACTATCAGCTGGTGAGTGGAAGCAGCACGGAGGACTCACTCCATGTTCACGCACAGATGGTGGAGAATGAAGAAGAAGGTGGTGGTGGCAGTGGCAGCAATGAAGAGGATCCCCCCTGCAAACACCAAAGCTGTGAACAGAAAGACTGCCAGGCCAGCAGACCTTGGGACATCAGCCTGGCCCAGCCCGAGAGCATCCGCAGTGACCTGGAGAGCTCTGATACGCAGTCCGACGATGTGCCAGACATCACCTCGGATGAGTGTGGCTCCCCTCACTCCCAGGCTGCAGCCTGCCCCTCAACACCCAGAGCCCCAGGTGCACCGAGCCCAAGTGCCCATATGAACCTCTCTGCCCCAGCTGAGGGGACGACTGTCTTGAAGCCAGAAGATGCAGAAGCCAGAGTATGAAGTGGAATAAATGCTCCTGTTATGAGAAGCACACTTGTAACTGCATCTTTTGGAATCTTTTGGGGGGGGCAGGGATTTACGTATTTTATTTCAAAGATTCTCTGGTCACAGGTTTTCCCCAGGGAAATTCTGAGAAATTTGCAATTTCTTACAGAGGAAACATGGAAACTTTGCCCTTAGTTCCACCCCCCATCCCCTTTGCCCCCCCACCCTTTTTTAGTTTTAATTTATTGGTTAAACTGATGGTGGCAATCTGTGAGGTGTGTCAAAGAGTGTACAGATGATGTATGTGTGTATATTGTATGTATGCTAACATATTACTGAAGGACACATTTTAATAAAGATTTCTGTCGTAATTCAACTCCTCTCATTTTCCTTGGCTTGGATAGTTCTCCAGAGCCAAGTGTTTGAAACAGACCACTACATCTTTAACAGTCTCTAGATCTAAGCTTTCCTAATCCCAGGGAAGAAGGATGGTATTCTAACCAGACTGCAGTGAAGTCATCTGTAAACCAATGACTCCTAGTATGACAGGAAGCAAAGCCAAGCTTGATTTGGACTGTGTAGTCAGACTGAAGAATTAGCTGAGTCAGCCAGATAGAGAAGCTGGAGATTAAAATGAGCCTTGTTTGCCCTCTAGAGGCAGCTGTGCAGTTTTCCTATTAAAGCTTTATTTACCCCTTTCTGCATTATAGTCACTATTAGAAACGTGCTTCAGAGGAAGGAAGGGGTATCAGTTCCAGTGGCTCTTCAGAAATCCCAGTGAATGTTGCATGGTTATAAGTTGGGGAGCAGAGTATTCTTACTGGATAAAGAAATTACCTATTCTGCATAATCACCAAGCAATATCCTTGGCGTTTGTTATGCTCCCGGGTACACATTCCCTGTTCCAAAAAACTCTCTAGTTTTGCCAATCTAGTTTAAGTAAGAGGGACTAAGGAATCTGACTAGGATTTGTAATGAAAGGAGAGAGGAGGCATGCCATCAAAATCACAACATATTTAATTTTATCTGATCTTATAATTTTGTCAGAATTGAGCTAAGTTAGTGCTACTTGGGGTTTTGGCTCTGTCTAGAATAATGGCCTTAGAAATCAAAGCTCATACATAGTATAGCAGAAAAATTAAAAGATTCATGAAACCTGATCTGAGATTCCAAATCTGGCAGTAATTTACTCTGTGACTGTGTGAGTCAGTCTCTCATGCCTCTAATATCCCCAACTCTCAGTATTTAAGGAGCTTCCAGTGCCAAACTTCTCTGTCACTTTAGCCCTGGGCCCAGAGGAAGAATTGAAAACATCCTTTCCCTGAGGACCAGATGGCTTTCTTTTTACTTTCACAGATGCACCTGCTCCTTGTCTTCCTGGCCTGTGCTTTACTACAATGAGGATGATGAGTCTGGACAACAGCCATCTTGGAAGATTCTTATCTCTTGGGCACTTCAACCAGACTTAGCACGTTGTCCTGCACCTGGGACAAGAGGTGCTGTTAGTGGACTTTGGGTCTCTAGAAGAATGACCAAGAGGGTGTCGTTGTGTGAAAAAGGGAACTTGTTGGGAAAAGGGGCAGACTGTATGGAAATCTCTGAAATGCAAATTATCAACTCAAGACTTGTATTTCTCTTGAAGCAGCATGAAGAGAGCAATTAACTTGGATAAAATCAAGGAAGTTCTTTTGGAGGGGCAGGAGTTTACAGCCAAACCTGTATTATTATTATTTGTGTGTGTGTGTGTGGTATGCGGGCCTCTCACTGCTGTGGCCTCTCCCGCTGCGGAGCACAGGCTCCGGATGCGCAGGCTCCGGATGCGCAGGCTCAGCGGCCATGGCCCACGGGCCCAGCCGCGGTGGGATCTTCCCGGACCGGGGCACGAACCCGTGTGCCCTGCATCGGCAGGCGGGCTCTCAACCACTGCGCCACCAGGGAAGCCCCAAACCTGTATTTTTATCTAGGCTCCAGTTCTTACTGCTGTGAGAGTTGGACTACTTACTCTGAGTGTGTTTACACTTAGCCAAAATGGGGATCGTAATCCTAATTATGGAGTTGTAAAGATTAAGTGAGATGGCATACTGAAAACGCTTTTGTTAAAGGCCCATATTTTTTTTTCTCCTGCAGGAATAAGAAGAAATAAGGGAGATTATGGGTGCCATCTAAAAAAAGCCCAGAGCTCTAGACCAGAGGCTATGAAAAACTAAGCTTACTCTAATCCTTTGCAACACTATTGTATCTCCTAGACATTAGATGAAAAGGCCCGTCAGCACCACCTGGAGGAGAACATGAGTAATGCGTGGGAAAAGTTGATTCTCAGTTTAGAAAATGGGGAAAGTTTAATTTCTTGTACAGCATTCATTCATTCTGAAATACCTACTACGTTTCAGGTATAGGATGCAGCAATAAGGAAAACACAAAATTCCTGTTCCTGTGAAAGTCACACTCTAGTGGGAAAAGACGATCAGATGTACAATCTGGATGAGGATAAGTGCAATGAAGAAAAGCAGGGAAAGTGGAAAAGAGAGCTGCTTTAGGTGGGTACTATGGGCCTCTCTGATAAAGGTACATTTTATTAGAGTCTTGATGGAGTGAGAGAGAACCATGTGGATTTCTAGGGCAAGAACATACCAGACAAGAAAAATAAAGTACGAAGGCCCTTTGGTGGAGCATCCTTAGTCTGTTTAAACACACACACACACACACACACACACAGCATAGAGGCCTAAATGGCTGGAACAGAGTGGACCAAGGAGGAGAGTAGTAGATCGGTTGAAGAGGTGGCTGAGGACAAGATTGTGTAGATTATCAAAACAACTCTGAAAACAATGACATTTAGGTTACTCTGAGGCCAGGAAGACAGGTAATCTTCAAAGCCAGACAGATGAGGTGTTGTGGTCAACTTTAAAAGTGGCTAAAGCTGGGAGAGGGCATGTCTGGTCACCAGTCCTACTTAGATGGGCCAATGGAAAGAAATTTGTGGAAGTGCTAAATGGGTACTTACTCATTCTGACCTCTTTCTAATGTACTGTCTTATACTCTAGAGGCTGGAAAGTTAAAACTACATGTCTCACACTTCCTTGAAACCAGGGTTCTGAATGTATTTTGCCAGATGTACAAACAAGGATATGGAAGGAGGAAGTGATTCAGGGGTCATCTTCAGCAACTTTGTCGTTCCTGCAAAAGTATAGAGCCCTTAGGTTTCCCACCAGTGGTATTCCAATATCCATCAATAGTTGTGTGGATGTTGAAGGGACTCCTGATCCATAAATAACCGTTAGTGATACATGTTCTTGTAGTCAGCCTATGTTGGCCTCCTGGTTCCTCATCTTCCTGATGGTGGCAGAGGTAGTGGCTCCCATAGTGGACCAATCTGGGAGTCTTTCCTGGAGGTCCAGCCTAGAACCCACTTGCCCAGCTTTCCAACTCCTTTGTAAGCACCTAATTTACATGTATTGAATTCTTTTCTACTTAAAATAAGTGGAAGGGTTTTGTTTCCTGCAGTTACTGAACCCTAACTGATAACAGTATTTGGTTCCAAATTTGGTTATAGACAATAGGCCCTCAAAGATGGGATTCTTGATTAGTTATGACTAAATTGGATTTGAAGGAAATGAGAATCTAGTTGCCACTGAAAATGGTAAGGTAGTAGGCAAAGATGACTTACATCTGTGGTCACATTAAATGAATTGTCTTTTGGATAAAAGACTTTGATAGACCAAGTGGCTGCCACAACAGACCATCGTGTAAGAAATGAAGACTTAAATGGTGGTGGCTTATGCTAGAGAGATTAAAGAAAGAAAATGAAAGGCTCAAGAGTTTAAAATTTTCAGCTCAAAGCTGTCTCTTGTAGCCACAAGGCTGATGTACATGAAAATCAAGGAGAGATTCTGGGTTGTTGAATTACTACATAAGTTAAATTCTTAGCTTACCAGGTCTCTTATATGAAAGTTAGGACATTGTTTAGGAAAGAGTAAGATGTGAAATGGGGACATGTGAGTAGATTTGGGTAAATCCTAGTGTTCTGAACCCACAGACTCCACTTAGCTTCTCTTACCAGCAGAAGCAGCCCTCCTCCCTCCTCCCCCTGTTGATAGGGCTGGTCCTGTCCTCCCCACCCCCCACGTTGATAGGGCTGGTCCTGTCTTCCGCCGTTGATAGGGCAACTTACCTGCGGTAGTTGCCTTGAAAGGGAAGGCTTTTGTGTCCCTTCTCATGTACTTCTCATGTCCCACCCCACTACCCCTTATTGCTACCAAATCTGTGACTAGAGTCAGATCCCAGTATGCTTCAGAAAGGCAACCACAAAATCTGACCTGAGAGAAAGAAAGGTTACAGAATTGTGAGATTTTGCTAATTTGAATCAGCAGAAACCTGGGGAATGTGTGTGGACTGGATTCTAAAGGTATTAGACCAGGAAGAAAAGAATATAATTTTATTTTCATTTGGGTTGAACTTATTAATATGGGCATTCTAGAGATTCTGGAATCAGTATACTGACTTTAGCAGCTAAGAGTAGCTCTTAGCTGGTTGGTTGGATGAAACCTGGACTTAACAGTGGTCTACACTCAAATTGAAATGCTAAAAATTCCTTAGTATAGCATTAGAAGATAAATCCAGAAACATATGAAGATAGAAGTGTTGGTGTAGATTTATCATATGTGTGACCTACTCATCTCCTAATTTTGCCCTCTAAAATTGCTCAGAGGACATTCCTTTCACAAAGGAATTGTAAAGTACGTAGATAAAGGGAACACCTTACCTTGAAAGTGCTGTAATGTATATCCTCTATAGTCGGAAGTGAAGCTAAGAGATGCTGTCATTGAAATGGAATCCCTGATATCAGTAGGTATGATGGAGATCCTGGAGTGGCAGGGGCCAAGGGGCAGTACCAAGGCAACAGAGCAGGAATACTTGGTTTGTATACACAAAGCAAAACTCCAGGTCTAGCAAAGAGAGGCCTGTTTTAAGTCACCAAAATGGAGAATTATGGACACTCACTAAATTCTCAGACCCAAAGCCCTTGAATAAAGGAATGCTGAGTACCCTGGAGAAAGCACCCAGCAATATTACCATAACTAAATTGTAAATTTTCTGATCTTCCCCAAAGGAATCTTAAGTCAATTAACTATGTTCCTGTGCTTAGGGAAATGGAAATACCCAGGCCTTTAGGGAATACTTGGAAACTGACCCTAAGCCAGTACTAATCTCAAGGGACCTAAAAAGTCTTTGTGGACCACTAGTTAAAAATAGAAGCCTTTGGGGTGTTAGGGGTTGAAAATTCATATGTTGGCGTCCTAATCCCCAATACCTCAGAATGTTACCTTATTTGGAAATTGGGTTGTTGCAGATGTAATTAAGATGAGGTTATACCAGAGTAGGGTGGGCCCCTAATCCAATATGATTGGTGCCATATAAAAAGGGGAAATTTGGACAAAGAGTCACTCGTACAGGGAGAATGCCATGTGAAGATGAAGGCAGAGATGGGGATGATGCAGCAGAAGCCAATGAATGCCAGAGATTGCCAGCAAGCAATCAGAAGCTAGGGGAGAGGCATGGAAGAGATTCTCCCTTACAGCCCTCAGCAGGAACCAACCCTGTCAACACCTTGATCTTGGACTTCTAGTCTCCAGAACTGTGAGACAATAAATTTGTAATGCTTAAGCCAGCCAATTTGTAGTACTTTGTTATGGCATACCTAGCAAACTAATACACAGGGATCATGTAACTTAAAAGGAATCTTGGCCTGTATCTATCTCACATAGTCATCCTGTGGTTATTTCCCAGTTCCTGTAAGCACAGTTGTAATAGATGTATTTGGCACCTGGCAGAATCTTCACATTGACCGGTAGAGTGAAAGCTATTGTGGTAAGAAGATCAGAGGAAAGCCCCTTGCACAGTCCTACACCAGAATCATAAGCCAGAAGAAATAGTGCATCCCTGAGGGCATGATAAATATTACCGCCACCATTCCAAGACTGAGAAGTTCCACCGTGGTGATCCCTATCATATCTACATTTAAATTATTTGCCCAGTAGAAAACTTGACATGTAGCTGTTATTTCAGATATAATCACTTTGAAGCAAGTCAACACCTGCCCCAGCACCTGCAGCCATGCAACTACTGACCTGGAATAATGCTTTTTTTCTCTAGCCCAAATAGCAGAAAACATGAAAAACAGATTACTTTTTACCTGTCAAGGTCAACAGTACTACTTACTGTCCTACCTCTGGGTGGTATGACCTCTCCAGCTCTGCTAATATCTAATGTGCAGGCACTTCAATCATTTCATATTTCCCAGAACATCACTCTATATGTGATGGCATGTTTTTGGACATAATAAGCAAGACGTAGCAGGTATCTAAATGCCTTGGTAAAACACATGTGTTCTGGAGGATAGGGGATAGTCCCTGTGCAAGCTTAAGGGAAATTTCAGCTCCATGAAATTTTTCGGGATCCAGAGCAGGAGTCTGGAGGATGGCAGTTTATCTAAAGTGATCGATGAGCTGTTGCACTGTACACCCCCCGCCACTAAGAAAAATCCTGAGCATTTGGTGGATTTCTTGATTTTGGAGGTAGCATACCCCGTTTGATTATGCTGCACTGACCCGTTTTCCAAGTAACCCACAAGGGCTACTAGCTTTGATGGGCCCAGAGAAAGAGAATGGTCACCAGTTGGTACAGGCTGCAATGTAAGCAGTTGGAATTTTATGACCTAGCAGATCCAGTGGTGTGCAAAATCCCTTGGCAAATGAGGCTACTGTACACACACTGTGGCAAACATCCATATGAGAAAAACAGCACAGGGCCATCAAATTTCGGAGTCAAGCCAGGCTATTTTTGGCAATGGCAATTCTTTTGAGAAGCTGATGTTGGCTTACAGCTGAGCCCTGCTCCATGCTCTGGAGGGACCAGCTGGGCACTTAATATCAGATCAGATCCCTCCCATCACAGAGAAGGCAGGGATTTGTCCTCACTGGAAAAGACACTCAAGATATGAATTGTTTCCATGTATGCCAAGCCTAAAATATTCATAAAGAATAAACTTTAAATGAGAAAAATAACAATTATCAAGCCAAAGTCATCCATCCCCCCATTATTCTAAATTTGACTACATGTTCACTTTGAGAAGCATAGCGGTTAAGAGGACAGACAACAGAGCCAGAATGCCTAAGTAGGAATTCTAACTCCACCATTTATTTAAGTAGCTTATGACCTTGGGCAAATTATTTAACCTTTCTGTCTCTGTTTCTTCATTTGGGACTATGAGGATTAAATGAATACATATGACAGTGCCTGGCCTGTAGTAAGAGCTGTATGTATTAGCTAGTGTCATCCTTTTCATTTATTATCATGCTCATCATTATCATCATTGTTACTCTCTGTGAACTTACTGAATGTCTATTCATCATGTAGTATTCCACGCAACACTGCCTCTCATCAAGTGAGGCAATGGGCTAAGACCCATGGGATCATCCAAAGCAGCTGGCCTCACACAACAGTCAAATGGCACTATTGGAAGACAGCATCTCATGCAGTGGAAGTTCTGTCCTATAGGATGAGGTATATGTTCTGAAACAGTGACCTATATATAACCCATTCACAAAAGTTTTGCTTCTTGCCCCTGTGACTTTGGTCTTTGTTAGTTTAGAAGTCTCAATACCCAGAGGAGAAGTACTTCCACCAGGGCACATAAAAATGAGTCCATTGAACTGGAAGTTTTTTGGGCAATTTGGGCTCCTCATCCACTGAACCAATAGCCTAAAAGGGGGCAATTGTGTTAGATGGAGAGATTGATCCTGATTATCAAGGGAGATAGGTTTGTTGTTGCTCAATGGGGGCAGGAAGGAGTGTGTCTAGAACTTAAGGTGCTCTGGGCTACTTCTAGTACTGCTGTATTCAGGAGTCAAGGTTAAAAGGCTATTCCAGGGAAGGCTTAATTCCTTTAGGAATGAAGATTTGGGTCACCACACCAGATAAAGAGCCTCATCCGGCTGAGGTACTGGCTGTGAAAATGAACTTCATAAATAGTAGAGAAAGATATTTATGAATATAAGTAATTCCTGAAAGGTGGAGAGATGAGGACTATATTAGCGTTTCATATTTTTCCCTTGCTCTTGTATGTATATATTTATAGATATCATCCCATTTCTTCCCCTCCCACATTTTCCCTAGTATCATAAGGTGTGTTGGTAAGTTGATCAGTTAATCATTAGGTTACAGGTTGTTGAGACAGGATCGTAACTGAACTGGAATGAATATCACCCAGAGCTGGATACATGACTAAAGAGATTTTGGATCTCTCCTTTTAGGGAGGGTGAAATTGTGTAGATGTGGTGAATTGCTTGTCAGCATCCATTCCAATCTCTTTCTCATAGTGCCAAGGCCCGAGTTAAATGCTACACTTCCCAGAATCCCTTGCAGTTAACATTCTGCATGCAAATTAGGGTCTATAAATTGCATCCATTTATGTAAGAGTTGGGAGGAGAAAGTAAGGCAAAGGCCATCTCCCAGCTGTGTGGTTGTTGCTTCATGTTTGTGGCAACCTTGAGTTACTTCAGCAGCATTCCAGTGTCCAAGCACTAGTTTCATGAGGTTGAAAAGCAGTGGTGGCAGCAGCAGAGGTAGATTTCTGATCCCTGGTCCTTAGATTGCAGCCACATGGTGTGTGTGTTTTTTAACCATCTTATTTCTTTATGGAGATATAACTCACATAACATGAAATGCACCATTTTACTTTTTTTTTTTGGCCGCACCCTGCGGCATGCAGGATCTTACTTCCCTAAGCAGGGATCGAAACTGTGCCCCCATGCAATGGAAGCGCAGATTCTTAACCACTGGACTGCTAGGGAAGTCCTGAAATTCACCATTTTAAAGTGTGCTACTCAGTAGATTTTAGATATATTCACAAAGTTGTGTAACTATCATTACTGTCTAATTCCAGATGATTGCCATCACCCCCTGAAAGAAACCTATTATCTGTCAGTCGCATTTCCTCCCTCCCTCCAGCCCTGACAACCACTAATCTACTTTCTCTATGGAATTTGCCTATTCTGGACATTTTGTATAATCATACAAAATGACTTTTGTATATGACCTCTTTCACTCGGCATAAGGTTTTCAAGGTTCATCCATGTTGTAGCATGTATCAGTACTTCATTCCTTTTTTTTTGATGAATAATATTCCATTGAATATTGTAAGGATTTTGTGTGGATATACTACATTTTGTTTATCCATTCGTCAGTTGATGGATATTTAGATTGTTTCCACTTTTTGGCTATTGTGATTAATGCTGCTATGAATATTGGTATACAGATATCTTCAAGTCCCTGGTTTCAGTTCTTTTGGGTATATACCCCAGAAGCGGAGTTGCTGGGTCATATGGAAATTGTATGTTTAATTTTTTGAGGAACTACCATCTTCTTTCCATAGAAGCTATACCATTTTACCCACCAGCAATACACAAGGGTACCAATTTCTCCACATCGTTGTCAACACTTGCTATTGTGTCTTTTTCATTATAGTCATCCTACTGGGCATAAAGTGGTACCTCATTGTGGCTTTGATTTACATTTCCCTAATGACTAATGATGTTGAGCATCATTTTCATGTACTCTTTGGCTATTTGTATATCTTCTTTGAAGAAATATCTAGTCAAATCCTTTGCTCATTTTTAAATTGTATTGTCTTTTTCATGGTTGAGTTATAAAGACTTCTTTACATATTCTGGTTATAAGTCCCTTAAGAGATATATGATTTGCAAATACTTTCTCGCATTCCGTGGGTTGTCTTTTTTTTTTTTTTTTTTTTTTTTTTCAGTACGCGGGCCTCTCACTGCTGTGGCCTCTCCCGCTGCGGAGCGCAGGCTC
>NC_041216.1:9916771-9925080 GCF_002837175.3 Physeter macrocephalus | reverse complement strand
CTGTTGTGGCCTCTCCCGTTGCGGAGCACAGGCTCCGGACGCGCAGGCTCAGCGGCCATGGCTCACGGGCCCAGCCGCTCCGCGGCACGTGGGATCCTCCCGGACCGGGGCACGAACCCGCGTCCCCTGCATCGGCAGGCGGACTCTCAACCACTGCGCCACCAAGGAAGCCCCCGTGGGTTGTCTTTTTACTTGGTGTGTTCTTTAATGCAAGAATTCTAGTAGCAGCCTCCTGACTCATCACCTTCACGATTGTGCCAGTTAGCAGCTATTCTGGGGTCTTGTTCTGGAAGTCATTCCTGGAGCCCACTCCTCCAGCCCTCGGAACTATTTTGTTTAAACCTCTGATTCCCTGTGTCAAATCCTCTTCTGCTTAAAATAGAGTGGTTTCTGTTTCCTGCAACTGATCCCTGACTAGTAAACAGCACAACTTGAAAACTTCGAGCAAGGATGTGACATGTCATTTTGCTAGAGCTGATGTGCAGCCCAACTATAATAATATTCCTGGAAAGTCAAATTTGGACACACCTTTGCCAACCCCTTCATTTGTCAAATGAAGGAAGGAAATGGAGACACAGTGAGGAAGACACAAAAACCATGAAGCTGAGGACCTGCATCTCCCTCTCCCATCTCCCAGGGCCAGCAGACCTGAGCTGATCTTGCTTCATGAAATCAGCGGGATCTAGGTCACGTAAATCCGATGAGGCCAGCCCTGCCAACCTTACTGCAGCTGATTGGACACAGGATTTGGGCCCAAGCCAAATGCTGCTGTGAACAACATGGATGTGATGGAGGCCACGCACCTGTGTGAGGCCGTCTGGTATGAGAGACGTAAGTGCTAGGAGCACATCCAGAGCACGTTGCCAGATCATTGTTCCTGTTCTCCAGGGACCTGCTTGGGGCCCCTGAGATGGGTTCCCCTGATACCCCACATCCTCTGAGTCCGTACCATGGCCCCCATTCCTGAAAGTCATCTGAGCACCTGAAGAAGCTAGGAACATACCCAGCCATGGCCACTGGTTTTCTGGAGATCGAAGCCTGGTCGAAAAAGAAGCAGGCTGCAAACCCAGATCTGGAATTCATGCTCTTCCCACTCCAATATGGCTGTCCCTCATGCAGACATGAGGGAGAGGGCTTCGTGAGTGGAGGGTGACAAAGAGAGAAGACTGCTGGTTCTTTGTGGCTGAATTATCAGGCCTGAGTTGTCATCACAAGGATCCAGCAAGGGCGGGATAACCACCCCTCCTCTTACTTTTGTGCGTCTGCCTTTGTGAGTGGCTTGGGATATAGTTCCAGCTCTGGATACTGCTTTGTCATTCCTTAGGCACCAGCCTTTGAGGAAATCCATTCATTGCTCACCATATGTGGACAGCTGCTCTGTTCAGGCTCTGTGTCAGGGCACAGAAACTGACACCCGGAGACAGACCCAGGCCCTGGAGATGGAAAATCACCAATGAAAAAAACCCTTCTTGAAATCATAGATGTGAATGAAAGGGAAATTGGCCTTCTCTTTTCATAAACCTTTAACCAGTGAGTGCAGGAAAGGAGCAGCCAGGAAAGGGAGGAGGAGAACCAGGAATGAAGGAAATGATGGGGTGAGGATTTCAGGAAGGAAAGCAGGGTTAGCTGAAATGTGAGACAGGTCAAGCTGACCAAGGGCTGGATTTGTCACAGGGGAAGTAACTGGTAACTTTGGAAAGAGCAGTTTCAAAAGATGGCAGCAATAGAAAACTGATTTTGTTTAGTTGAGGTGTGAGTGAAAAGTAAGGAGGTACTGCTAAGAAGAGGAGTTTGTTTGTTCTTTTTTTAAGTATAAGAGATTCAAGCATGTTTGGAGGCTCAGGAGAAAACAGGGTAGAAATGGAGAGAGTGACAAGATAAGAGAAAGGAAGCTATTAGATGGTGCTCTGTCTTTAGGAAGATAGAGGGATGGGATCAAGGGCACAGGCAGAGGGGTTGGCTGTGGACATGAGAAGGACCCCCTCTGCTCTCAGCTTGGAGGGAGGTGGAGACCACCATGAGATCTAGTCTCCTTTCCCAAAAGGGATAATCTTCACCATGAGAAGATATAAAATGCCTGCCACAGAACAGATGGTTGATAAATACCAAGCCTTTCCTCCCTTCCCTGGCGGTGCAGTTTCAGTCCCCTGAGGCCACATGTGACGTCACTCTGGGATGTTTCAAGGCTAAAGAACACAGCTCCAGCTGGAGAAATTAAAGGCAATCCCAAGCTTTTCTGGAATTCCAGGGGAGTAGAGGCTGCTTTCTCCTGAGGTTCCAAAGCTGGGAAGTTGTAAGCATGGATCTTCCACTACATGGACAGAGACTGCCTGATACTGAAACCAGCACAGACGAAGGCAGAGCTGAGAAATGGAGAGAAGACAAGAGACAGAGGCACCTTTGAGCATACCAGATGACATTGGGGTTTTTTGTTGTTGTTGTAGTTTGGCCACGCCACTTGGCTGGCGGGATCTCAGTTCCCCGACCAAGGATTGAACCAGGGCCACAGCAGTGAAAGCGCCGAATCCTAACCACTAGACCACCAGGGAACTCCCTATGTGACATTAATGCCAGGATCTAACCACGCCTAAGGCCCCCAAACTTTCCCAGAACGTCATCCAACAAATTCCTTCCCGCTACCCAAAGCCCATTTCTGTTAGGATTCTGTCACCTGCAACTGAAGTTCTGACTACTATGAGAAGTGGAGTGTTGCCAGTGATGATGTCCCTAACACGGGGAAATGGCTGAGTTGAGGTGAGGTACAGAACAGTGAGGATTTTCCAACTGTTGGGAAAATCCTGGGATTTTCCATTCCCAGGAGGCTAGGAGGTCAGCATTCCGTGAGATGCAGCTTCAAGGCCAGGGTCTCCTGAAGCTCAGACCATGTACCTGACATAGGTGGGATGTTTAGGGGACTTGATAAAAATTTGTCAGGGGGTTGTGTGTGTTGGCTATTTTCCCAAGCCTTGATTTCAGAGTCAAAGGGATAAATTTTGCAGAAAGAATAATGAAGAATAAAAGCTAACATTTCTGTGGCACTCATCACGTGCCAGGCTCTCAGTGCTTTACACATATTAACTCATTTAATCTTCGCAATAACACAAAGAAATGGGTACCATTGTTATTCCCCATTTTACATTTGAGGAACTGAGGCGCGAAAGAATTTGCCCAAGATCACAAAGCTAGACAGGGATAGAGCTATGACTTGAATCCAGGCAACATGACCTCTGAGCTTATGTACCTACAGCTTTGCTAAGAGAGATAGCCCGCAGCCAGCAATCCAAGCTGATGCAGAGTCTGACGGTCACATGCTTTGCAAGATTGAAAAAGCTCATCTATTCACGTCAAAGCTAAAGTGAGTGGGAATAAGGGCAGGGAGGTAGGAAGCACCATCCCTCCCAAACCCTTCCTACCTGTTCCCACTAGGAGGACAGTGACCCTATGTAAAGAGCCTTCCACTGGGATGCAGCCTAGTGGTCAGGGACAGCCAGCTGTGCCTTCCCCCCGTGCCTGGTGTTCACAATTGCTTCAAGGCAGAGGTGAAGCTGGAGGCCCTGAGCTGAGGACTGGGAGGTCCTGTTGCTAAGACCCTGCATACCAAGATCAAGGTCTAGATTTAGGGACCATAATTCATCATTCTTCTGACTTGGTTATTAACTCATGGAGTTATCCAAATGTGAATAGCCAGAAAACTTACACAGCTTTTTTTTTTTTTTTTTTTTTTTTTTTTTTGCGGTACGCGGGCCTCTCAGTTATTAACTCATGGAGTTATCCAAATGTCAATAGCCAGAAAACTTACACAGCTTTTTTTTTTTTTTTTTTTGCGGTACGCGGGCCTCTCACTGTTGTGGCCTCTCCCATTGCGGAGCACAGGCTCCGGACGCGCAGGCTCAGCGGCCAGCTTTTAAGGGAGTGGTTCTGTGAGAGAAACCCCAGTCCTGGCGAGTGGAAGGAATCCTGTAATTGATCAACCCCAGGGGCAATGTCTTGGCCCCAAACAATACCAATCGGAAATCCTCAAAATTCTTCTAAGATGTGCCCACAGTTACGATGGTTAGATGAGATTACCCCAACCTGGCAGAGCAGCCAGGCTGGCCTCATTTTAGCAAAGCAGGGAAGCCTTGCTGTTCTCACTCTGCAGGATAAAATACACACCACGGACCACTGGGTGTTTTTTCCCCTCCTCTCCTGTTCAAAATGGGATTGCTTGTTTATAATTGCCTTGTGTTCCCTTCATCAATGCACCAAGGTATTAGGGACTGATTAACTTTATTGTTTATCTATAGCAGTGTTTCCCAAACTTTTTGGTCTCAGGATCCCTGTACACTCTGAAAAATTGAAGACCTGAAAGAGCTTTTGTTTGTGTGGATTACATTATTGATATCTGCAATATTATAAACTAAAATTAAGAATTAAAAATAATTATTTATTAAAAAATAATAAACCCATCAATGTTAAAGGAAATAATACCCTTTTCAATGAAAAGTAATTACATTTTGAAAATCAAAAAAATGAGTGAAAAGAATGACATTGTTTGACATTTTTGCAAATCTCTTTAATCTCTGACTTAATAAAAGGCAGCTAGAATTCCCATATCTGCTTCTTTATTCACTATGTTGAGATATGTTGTTTTGGCTGAAGTACATAAAGAAAATTCAGCCTCACACAGGTATATAACTGGGAAAAGGAGGAGTATGTTAAAAGGATTTTTAGATAATTGTGGATATTCCTCTTTGATACTCTACCTAAACTTGACAAGTCATAGTTTTGTAAAATTTAGTTTCAGTGTGGAATCTGAAACCATATCCGTCAACTTTCCATTACATTAAAATGCATTGGTCTGTCTTGCACTTTGAATTCATCCTTAACCTGTGCATGATTTTGTACAGTCATGTGTTGGTCACTTGGAAAGTATTGATTGGTTCACTGAGTTATACAGATCTTCCAAATGTTGACACATTTCATTATACAATATAAAAATCATATATGTTAATGTCACCACTAAAAGTCTTTAATATTGGGGAGCTGCTAAGCTCACGGCAGTGGATACCAATTTTCCAAACACCTAATTTTCACTCAAAAGCTCAAATTTTATCTTTGGCAGCAAATATTGCCAATTTTTTTCCCTTGAATTGACAGGCTCAATTCCTTCATTTTAGAGAAAATGCCTGCAAAAACACCTACATTTCCATAACCACAGTATGTCTTTCAATCCTTCTTTCAAGTGGAAATGGTGCTCATGAAAAAAAGGAGCTAGTGCATCTTGCAACTCAAACAATTGCACAAGTGCTTTTCCTGGAGACAATCATGGTACTTAGGCAGACAGCAGAATTCTTCACATTCTGTCAAAATATTTAAAAGAAGTATACTCAAGGGTAGAGAGTTAATAAAGTTAATAATTTTTACTGTTTCATCAAGTCATTCTTAAATGAATCTGGTATATCTATTTTTTTTGCTGTGCGTGCACAGCAGTGATGGGTACAATGACTACAAGGGTATCCTGGTGTCCCTACCTTTCGTAGTGCTAAGGGGACAGCTGTTTGACCCACCATTGCTTTTCCACCATCAAAACCGGAAAATAACATCTTAGAATTATGATAAAAATAGTTTTGACTTCACAGACTCCCCGTTAAAGTCTTGGGGATCCTCAGAGGTTTGCAGACCACACTTGGAGAACCACTACCAATGCTTTATTCATCAGTTAACAAATATGTATCATGCATCTACCATGTCCCTAATTAACACCATTCCAGGCCCTGAGTTTTGAGTAGTGAGCTTTATATGAGATACTTAAGTCCTCTGCTCTCATATGGCCTACATTCTTGTAGACAGAGGAGAAAAATAATATATAAATGAGCTGGAGATATATATTGTTGTTACTGACATTATAATTGACATGTTGATAGTATAAAAGCCAAGAGAATGGATGAGATCACTCAGAAAGAGGGTGCAGATGGAGAAAAGACCTTTGCCCAAATTCTTAGGCATGCCATCATGAAGGGTCAAGAGAGTGGAGGCTCTTAAGAAGCTGAAGAATTGAGAAGGTAATAGAGAAAGTAATCTGGAAAGACAGGAGATAGGTGTCAGGGAGTAGGGTGCTGAAACGTGAGGTCTTAGAGGTAGTATAGTTACTGAAGATGACAAGGTCAAGGGTTTGACCTTAGAATGGGTAGTTGAAAACTACCATGCAGGGTCTTAGCAACAGGACCTCCCAGTCCTCAGCTCAGGGCCTCCAGCTTCACCTCTGTCTTGAAGCAATTGTGAACACCAGGCACAGGGGGAAGGCACAGCTGGCTGTCCCTGACCACTAGGCTGCATCCCAGTGGAAGGCTCTTTACATAGGGTCACTGTCCTCCTAGTGGGAACAGGTAGGAAGGGTTTGGGAGGGATGGTGCTTCCTACCTCCCTGCCCTTATTCCCACTCACTTTAGCTTTGACGTGAATAGATGAGCTTTTTCAATCTTGCAAAGCATGTGACCGTCAGACTCTGCATCAGCTTGGATTGCTGGCTGCGGGCTATCTCTCTTAGCAAAGCTGTAGGTACATAAGCACAGAGGTCATGTTGCCTGGATACAAGACATAGCTCTATCCCTGTCTAGCTTTGTGATCTTGGGCAAATTCTTTCGCGCCTCAGTTCCTCAAATGTAAAATGGGGAATAACAAAGGTACTATTGTTATTGTGAAGATTAAATGAGTTAATATGTGTAAAGCACTCAGAGCCTGGCACAGGACAACGATGAGTGCCTCAGAAAGACCCACTGTGTTGGGTCTCCATTGCTGTGCGCGGGCTTTCTCTAGTTGCGGCCAGTGGGGTCTACTCTTCGTTGCAGAGCGTGGGCTTTTCATTGTAGCGGCTTCTCCTTACGGAGCACAGGCTCTAGGCGTGCGGGCTTCAGTAGTTGCGGTGTGCGGGCTCAGTAGTTGTGGCTCGCAGGCTCTAGAGTGCAGGCTCAGTAGTTGTGGTGCCAGGGCTTAGTTGCTCCATGGCATGTGGGATCTTCCCGGACGGGGGATGGAACCCATGTCCCCTGCATTGGCAGGTGGATTCTTAACCACCGTACCACCAGGGAAGTCCCTGTTTCTTTTTCAAGATTGTTTTGGCTTATTCTGGGTCTTTTGCATTTCCATATGGATTTTACGATCAGCTTGTCAATTTGTGCCAAAAAAAAAAGGCAGCTTGGATTTTGGGGAGAGTTGCCATCCTAACAATATTAAGGCTTACAATCAATCCATGAACACAGGATGTCTTTCCATTTAGTCATGTCTTCTTAAATTTCTTTTATGTTACTGATTTTAAGCAGAAGAGTGACGTGATCTGATTTATACTTTAGAAAGATTACTCAGTAGTATGAAAAAACAATTGGGGGAAAGAGATGCTGCATGAACAAGGACAATAGTAGCAGAGACAAAGAGGAAGCACTAGTTAAAGAAATATCTATGATGTAAGTCGGCAGGACTTGACGATTGACTTTATGTAGAAAGAGAGGAAAGAGTAAAGAATGACTCCCAGGTTTTTGGCTTGGGCACCTCATGACGCCACCCACTGAGATAGAAAATACACAAGAAGCAGTAGGGGGTAAAAGTTGGTACATGTTGAGCTTGAGGTGACTGGACACCCAGGTGGAGAGGTAAGATCATTGGATATTTAAGTCTGATCCTCAGGGGAGCTGTCTAGTCTGGGAGAATCATCATATAAAAGGGGAGCCATGAGACTACATGAATTAACCAATGGGACCCATAAAGGAAGCAGCAAGGATACAAAGGAATACCAATATTTAAAGGTTGAGCTGTTGACAAAAAGTCTACAATGGAGACTGAGAAGGAACAGCCAGAGGTAGGAGGAAAACCGGGAAGGAGGTGTGTTACAGGAGTATGGAGAGAGTGGCTGATAATAATAAGTTAGGAACTGAAATGCTTCATTGGATTCAGTGTGGTCAGAAGTCACTGGTGACCTAGAAGAGGGCTCTTCCGGCGGAGGGCTGAACCACACTGCTGTGGAATGTGGAGGGGGTGGTAGTTGAGAAGATAGAAACAGCATGTAAAGATAATTCATTTCAGAAGTTTGGAGGGGAAGGGAAAGGAAGTACAAAAGCAGTAAGTAGAAATGTAAAGGGAGCCAAGGGAAGGTGTGTTTTTTTAGGATAGAAGAGACTTGGGTATGTTTATAGGCTGCCGGGAAAGACTTGGCAGAAAGGAAGAGGATGAGGGATGAAGTGTGGTCCATGTGGAGCTGGAGGAGTGTCTGGGAGAAGGAGCAAGGTGAGTGGATTTAGAACAGAGCTTTCCAAATCTTACCATGCATACTAATC
>NC_041216.1:9903337-9915307 GCF_002837175.3 Physeter macrocephalus | reverse complement strand
CCATTGCGGAGCACAGGCTCCGGACGCGCAGGCTCAGCGGCCATGGCTCACGGGCCCAGCCGCTCCGCGGCATGTGGGATCTTCCCGGACCGGGGCACGAACCCGTGTCCCCTGCATCGGCAGGCGGACTCTCAACCACTGCGCCACCAGGGAAGCCCTTTACACAGCTTTTAAGGGAGTGGTTCTGTGAGAGAAACCCCAGTCCTGGCGAGTGGAAGGAATCCTGTAATTGATCAACCCCAGGGGCAATGTCTTGGCCCCAAACAATACCAATCGGAAATCCTCAAAATTCTTCTAAGATGTGCCCACAGTTACGATGGTTAGATGAGATTACCCCAACCTGGCAGAGCAGCCAGGCTGGCCTCATTTTAGCAAAGCAGGGAAGCCTTGCTGTTCTCACTCTGCAGGATAAAATACACACCACGGACCACTGGGTGTTTTTTCCCCTCCTCTCCTGTTCAAAATGGGATTGCTTGTTTATAATTGCCTTGTGTTCCCTTCATCAATGCACCAAGGTATTAGGGACTGATTAACTTTATTGTTTATCTATAGCAGTGTTTCCCAAACTTTTTGGTCTCAGGATCCCTGTACACTCTGAAAAATTGAAGACCTGAAAGAGCTTTTGTTTGTGTGGATTACATTATTGATATCTGCAATATTATAAACTAAAATTAAGAATTAAAAATAATTATTTATTAAAAAATAATAAACCCATCAATGTTAAAGGAAATAATACCCTTTTCAATGAAAAGTAATTACATTTTGAAAATCAAAAAAATGAGTGAAAAGAATGACATTGTTTGACATTTTTGCAAATCTCTTTAATCTCTGACTTAATAAAAGGCAGCTAGAATTCCCATATCTGCTTCTTTATTCACTATGTTGAGATATGTTGTTTTGGCTGAAGTACATAAAGAAAATTCAGCCTCACACAGGTATATAACTGGGAAAAGGAGGAGTATGTTAAAAGGATTTTTAGATAATTGTGGATATTCCTCTTTGATACTCTACCTAAACTTGACAAGTCATAGTTTTGTAAAATTTAGTTTCAGTGTGGAATCTGAAACCATATCCGTCAACTTTCCATTACATTAAAATGCATTGGTCTGTCTTGCACTTTGAATTCATCCTTAACCTGTGCGTGATTTTGTACAGTCATGTGTTGGTCACTTGGAAAGTATTGATTGGTTCACTGAGTTATACAGATCTTCCAAATGTTGACACATTTCATTATACAATATAAAAATCATATATGTTAATGTCACCACTAAAAGTCTTTAATATTGGGGAGCTGCTAAGCTCACGGCAGTGGATACCAATTTTCCAAACACCTAATTTTCACTCAAAAGCTCAAATTTTATCTTTGGCAGCAAATATTGCCAATTTTTTTCCCTTGAATTGACAGGCTCAATTCCTTCATTTTAGAGAAAATGCCTGCAAAAACACCTACATTTCCATAACCACAGTATGTCTTTCAATCCTTCTTTCAAGTGGAAATGGTGCTCATGAAAAAAAGGAGCTAGTGCATCTTGCAACTCAAACAATTGCACAAGTGCTTTTCCTGGAGACAATCATGGTACTTAGGCAGACAGCAGAATTCTTCACATTCTGTCAAAATATTTAAAAGAAGTATACTCAAGGGTAGAGAGTTAATAAAGTTAATAATTTTTACTGTTTCATCAAGTCATTCTTAAATGAATCTGGTATATCTATTTTTTTTGCTGTGCGTGCACAGCAGTGATGGGTACAATGACTACAAGGGTATCCTGGTGTCCCTACCTTTCGTAGTGCTAAGGGGACAGCTGTTTGACCCACCATTGCTTTTCCACCATCAAAACCGGAAAATAACATCTTAGAATTATGATAAAAATAGTTTTGACTTCACAGACTCCCCGTTAAAGTCTTGGGGATCCTCAGAGGTTTGCAGACCACACTTGGAGAACCACTACCAATGCTTTATTCATCAGTTAACAAATATGTATCATGCATCTACCATGTCCCTAATTAACACCATTCCAGGCCCTGAGTTTTGAGTAGTGAGCTTTATATGAGATACTTAAGTCCTCTGCTCTCATATGGCCTACATTCTTGTAGACAGAGGAGAAAAATAATATATAAATGAGCTGGAGATATATATTGTTGTTACTGACATTATAATTGACATGTTGATAGTATAAAAGCCAAGAGAATGGATGAGATCACTCAGAAAGAGGGTGCAGATGGAGAAAAGACCTTTGCCCAAATTCTTAGGCATGCCATCATGAAGGGTCAAGAGAGTGGAGGCTCTTAAGAAGCTGAAGAATTGAGAAGGTAATAGAGAAAGTAATCTGGAAAGACAGGAGATAGGTGTCAGGGAGTAGGGTGCTGAAACGTGAGGTCTTAGAGGTAGTATAGTTACTGAAGATGACAAGGTCAAGGGTTTGACCTTAGAATGGGTAGTTGAAAACTACCATGCAGGGTCTTAGCAACAGGACCTCCCAGTCCTCAGCTCAGGGCCTCCAGCTTCACCTCTGCCTTGAAGCAATTGTGAACACCAGGCACGGGGGGAAGGCACAGCTGGCTGTCCCTGACCACTAGGCTGCATCCCAGTGGAAGGCTCTTTACATAGGGTCACTGTCCTCCTAGTGGGAACAGGTAGGAAGGGTTTGGGAGGGGTTGTGCTTCCTACCTCCCTGCCTTTATTCCCACTCACTTTAGCTTTGACGTGAATAGATGAGCTTTTTCAATCTTGCAAAGCATGTGACCGTCAGACTCTGCATCAGCTTGGATTGCTGGCTGCGGGCTATCTCTCTTAGCAAAGCTGTAGGTACATAAGCTCAGAGGTCATGTTGCCTGGATTCAAGTCATAGCTCTATCCCTGTCTAGCTTTGTGATCTTGGGCAAATTCTTTCGCGCCTCAGTTCCTCAAATGTAAAATGGGGAATAACAAAGGTACTATTGTTATTGTGAAGATTAAATGAGTTAATATGTGTAAAGCACTCAGAGCCTGGCACAGGACAACGATGAGTGCCTCAGAAAGACCCACTGTGTTGGGTCTCCATTGCTGTGCGCGGGCTTTCTCTAGTTGCGGCCAGTGGGGTCTACTCTTCGTTGCAGAGCGTGGGCTTTTCATTGTAGCGGCTTCTCCTTACGGAGCACAGGCTCTAGGCGTGCGGGCTTCAGTAGTTGCGGTGTGCGGGCTCAGTAGTTGTGGCTCGCAGGCTCTAGAGTGCAGGCTCAGTAGTTGTGGTGCCAGGGCTTAGTTGCTCCATGGCATGTGGGATCTTCCCGGACGGGGGATGGAACCCATGTCCCCTGCATTGGCAGGTGGATTCTTAACCACCGTACCACCAGGGAAGTCCCTGTTTCTTTTTCAAGATTGTTTTGGCTTATTCTGGGTCTTTTGCATTTCCATATGGATTTTACGATCAGCTTGTCAATTTGTGCCAAAAAAAAAAGGCAGCTTGGATTTTGGGGAGAGTTGCCATCCTAACAATATTAAGGCTTACAATCAATCCATGAACACAGGATGTCTTTCCATTTAGTCATGTCTTCTTAAATTTCTTTTATGTTACTGATTTTAAGCAGAAGAGTGACGTGATCTGATTTATACTTTAGAAAGATTACTCAGTAGTATGAAAAAACAATTGGGGGAAAGAGATGCTGCATGAACAAGGACAATAGTAGCAGAGACAAAGAGGAAGCACTAGTTACAGAAATATCTATGATGTAAGTCGGCAGGACTTGACGATTGACTTTATGTAGAAAGAGAGGAAAGAGTAAAGAATGACTCCCAGGTTTTTGGCTTGGGCACCTCATGACGCCACCCACTGAGATAGAAAATACACAAGAAGCAGTAGGGGGTAAAAGTTGGTACATGTTGAGCTTGAGGTGACTGGACACCCAGGTGGAGAGGTAAGATCATTGGATATTTAAGTCTGATCCTCAGGGGAGCTGTCTAGTCTGGGAGAATCATCATATAAAAGGGGAGCCATGAGACTACATGAATTAACCAATGGGACCCATAAAGGAAGCAGCAAGGATACAAAGGAATACCAATATTTAAAGGTTGAGCTGTTGACAAAAAGTCTACAATGGAGACTGAGAAGGAACAGCCAGAGGTAGGAGGAAAACCGGGAAGGAGGTGTGTTACAGGAGTATGGAGAGAGTGGCTGATAATAATAAGTTAGGAACTGAAATGCTTCATTGGATTCAGTGTGGTCAGAAGTCACTGGTGACCTAGAAGAGGGCTCTTCCGGCGGAGGGCTGAACCACACTGCTGTGGAATGTGGAGGGGGTGGTAGTTGAGAAGATAGAAACAGCATGTAAAGATAATTCATTTCAGAAGTTTGGAGGGGAAGGGAAAGGAAGTACAAAAGCAGTAAGTAGAAATGTAAAGGGAGCCAAGGGAAGGTGTGTTTTTTTAGGATAGAAGAGACTTGGGTATGTTTATAGGCTGCCGGGAAAGACTTGGCAGAAAGGAAGAGGATGAGGGATGAAGTGTGGTCCATGTGGAGCTGGAGGAGTGTCTGGGAGAAGGAGCAAGGTGAGTGGATTTAGAACAGAGCTTTCCAAATCTTACCATGCATACTAATCACATATCTCAAATCTCCCCTCTTTTTTTTTTTTTTTTTTTTTTTTGCGGTACGTGGGCCTCTCACTGCTGTGGCCTCTCCCATTGCGGAGCACAGGCTCCGGACGCGCAGGCTCAGCAGCCATGGCTCACGGGCCTAGCCACTCCGCGGCATGTGGGATCTTCCTGGACTGGGACACGAACCCGTGTCCCCTGCATCGTCAGGCGGACTCTCAACCACTGCGCTACCAGGGAAGCCCCAAATCTCCCCTCTTCTTTCCATCTTCATGGCCACCATCCTGGTCCAAGTCCCCTACATTTCTCATTTCTCACCTGGACAAGTGAGCTGGCCTTCAGATGCTCAACCTTGTGATGTAGGCTTGATGGTAAAGAAGCCAGGAGGGGGTTAACTGAACAGAAGAAAGGAGAATGGGCTGGTGGCCTCTGGGAAGTCAGAGGATGAGGCCATGGGAGTCAAAAGACCAGCATGGTGCAAGAGAAGTCTTTGTGGGATGCTCAAGGCTGGCATTTCAGAGGGGACCATTCAAGGCATGAACCCGGAGAGGATGGCTGGGGTCATGATGAAGGTCACTGAGGAGGTCAAGGAAGAGTACTGGAGGGTCCTTCACATGGATGAGCAGGACAATTTGGAATGACTGCTTCACCAAAATCTGGAAACCCAAGTCCTTGATAGATGGAAGAGGATGGCAGAGAGGGCAACAGATCAAGGTGACGAGAAGGGGTGGCAGAGTAAAGCCGGGAGTCAAGAGTCTCAGAGGAGAAAATTACATATGCACATAGGAAAAAACCCTCCAAAATGTGAATGCTGATTATCCGTGGGGATAGGGAGGATTATGAGTAGTTCTGATTTCTTCTCTATACTTTTCTGTTTTTTTCCTCTGTTTTCTACAATAAGCTTTTTTTGAAAAAAAAAAAAAAGAAAGAAAGAAAAATGTAAAAGAAAATATACAAAGAATAACAAACTCCCCATTCACACCATGTAGAATTTATCATTGTAAATATGCCTAAGTCCCCTTCAACCACCTCCTCCTCTCAGCATGATCACTTGGCTTTTCGTTTTATGTATGTGTATGGAAAGACACAAAATTGAATATGGTAGGGTCCGTGTGTGATTGTTCTACTTAGAGGGAGGAAGTATTCTAATAATTAGGGAGGAAAAATCCTTTCTCAGGTGAAGAGGACTTGCACAGGGACTGGAAGCCTGAACCCCCTTCCCAGCTGAGCAGCCCGGCAGGGAGGCCATACCCTCGGAAGACCCAGAGTCCAATTTAAGTGTACTGGACCACACCTGGTTGTTAAGTGTTCCAGGAAGAGAGAGAATTTCTATTTGTCTTTCTCTGGCTAGGTTTCAACCAACTCTCATATCTCTCAAGTCTTTTTATCGCTCAGAAATCTGGGAAGGCAATCACTATCTCCATTTGACAGATAGGGAAACTGAGACCTGGGGAAGGGCTGTGAGCTGCCAGGGTGTCACAGTGAGTTGGTGGAGCACAAGGGGCTAGTGCTCTAGCCTGGGGTTCTTTCCAGAACCCCAGAACCCTAGCCAGTGTGCAAAAGGGTGAGGCGCAGGCAAGGGACACTGGACAACTCAGACGAATGGACTTTGGTCACTTGGCAATAAGCAAAGAGAAATGGCAATTACTTCAGGGCGCTAAGGCTGGGCCATGGCCGGGAAACTGTGTCAGAGAGAAACAGGTGGGCCGTTCCCTCCTCAGAGGCCCCAGAGAGTAGGCCCACTCCCTGGAGACTATGGCTCCCCTGTCCCCCACCACACTCAGGAGCAGTCTTCACAGTTAAACAGATCTGGATTCAAGTCTCAGCTCTACCAATGATACATGCTGTGTGCTCTTTGAAAAGCCCCTTTACCTTTCTGGGCCTCAATTTTCTCATCTGTAAAATGGGGTAATAATCTTTAACTCTCAGTATTGTTCTAAAGATAGAAAGAGAGAACCCTCATTTATTCATCTGAAAGCAAAGACATTTAAAAGGTCTGGGTCCCCAGCCTAATTCCAGACTGCCCCAGTTGGGGTCAGTGTCAAGGGGACAGCCTGACACTGATAGAGAAGCCACATGCATGCACATGCATGAGATTTGACATTGGCTTTGCAGTGACCACACGTGCTCTCCAGGGCAGCCCTTGGGAGGTGGACTTGGTCATCAGTAAGTTGTGTGCCCCACACACAAGGCACATGCATTCAGTGGACAGCTGGTGTTAGATGCATCAAGCTAGCCCCTACCTTCCAGGCCACTGACCAGTGGGGTAGGGGGTGCAGACTGTGAATTGATGCTGCCCAGATACCACGGAAGTGCCTCCCAGAGGCCTGCCTGAGGGCCAAGAGCCCAGGCTGGCAGCCACAGCACGGCCACATTAGAGAAAGGGCACTGAGACCCCTACTCCACCTCTTCCGCTGGACACTCTTGTGTGAGTCCATTTCTACATGTTGAGGATGAAACAAAGGGTCATTCTGGCACATTAAAGGGGCACAGTAACCAATAGCCAGGAATAGTAAAGCTCTTGTTATGTGCTCCTGCTAAGTCTGCACTTTGCAAAGATACTCTAGAGGGTTTTCAAAGCGTTTTCTTACCTCATTTTTGTATCTCACCATGACTTTAGGGGACAGGAATTATTATCCCTGATTTTCTGAGAAGGGAACAGAGACCCACCCCCATCCCCACCCCCACAAGTAAAGCACCTTGCTCAGCATGCGGCCGAAGACCCTCAGGCCACGGCAGGGAGGAAACCTGAGGTCACGGCAGGTCAAGGACAGAGCCTGGCTCCCTAGGTAGTGCTCTTTCACCACCCACTGTTGCACTTCCCCATCCTCTAGAAAGAAGTGGATTCCCAGCCCTCCTCTAGAAAGAAGTGGATTCCCAGCCCTCACCCCGGGGCTTTCCTGTTCAGCTGCCCACCAGGTCGTGACAACCACGCATCAGGCCCCCACCTCACTCCCTAGCCCGGACGATCGCAGCTCCTCTAGGCCTCAGTTTCTTTCTGTAAAATGGGCATCACTGGAGCGGGGTGGGCTGCGGGGGATTGCTGGCTGGGTGCCGGCCGGCGTCGAGGCGGGTGGGTGGGGCCAGCGCTGTGACTCAGCCGGGCGGGCCAGGAAGGGCTGCCCAGCCGGTCGGACCGGCCCGGGATGCAAACGAGCCGCCGGGGCCCTCCCGGGGCCGGGCCGCCCAGGGGGTGACGGGAAGGGAGGCCGGCCGGGCGCTCCGGGCTCGAGGCGGGAAGTGGGCGCGGCGAGGGCTGTGCTGGGCGCTCGGCGGCTGCGAACCAGTATGGGAGTGGGGCCGCCCGGCCGCCCGCAGCGTCTGGAGCCCCGCTGAAGCTGCAGCGGAGACCCCGCTCGGGAGCCGAGATGTGTCTGCGCCTGGGTGAGCCGCGGGGGGACGGCCCGGGAGGCCCGAACCCGCCCCAGATCCTCTGGCAGGGGCGGAGCACTTTCGTGGGCGCCCGGAACCCCGGGGTCCAGGCCGCCTTCTCTGCAGGTCACTTTCTGCTCTGGGCCTCAGTTTCCTCAGCGCTGAGCTGGCGAGAGGAGGGCTTCTGGTATCTTCCGATGTGGGGAAGCACCACGGCCTCTCGGCCGCCCCCACTGCCCCCCACTCTCCTTTCTGGCGGAGGAGGGACCCCCAGGTGGGAGGAGAGCAGCCAACCCCCACCGCCCCCAGAAGGGAGAGCACAGGGAGGGGATTCAGTTCCGAACCAGAGGCTGCCTTTTCCTCGGCTTCCTCAGCCTCCCAAAGGGCTCCCGCTCCCATACCCTCCACTCCCCCAAACCGGGCCAGGTGAGAAGGGCCATTGGCAAACACGATCCAGACAGAGGAGTGGGACTGATCTGTCCCCTCCCTCTCACTCCCTGGACACAATGATGCTACTCTTGGGCATCAGAGAGACCTGGGGAGTCCCTACTCTCTAGCCAAGAGAACTTGTGAGCCTCGGTTTCCTCATCTGTAAAGTGGCGAGGGAGCACCACCTCCTAGAACCATCCTGAGCCAGAGACTGCCCTGAGACTCTGCCCAGTGCTCCAGGCACAGCCCCACGCTGGCACTGTACCTCCAGTTTGACCAAGTCTTGGTCCCGGGATGCTGTTGTTCATGAGCCCAGCCCTGAGCCGGGTGGTGTCTGGGTGTCCAGGTAGGTGGGTGGATGGGGTGAAGTGGGTCAGGCCCCTGGGACAAAGCTGCCATGCCCCTTCCTGTTTGGCCAGCAGTTAATCTTCATGATGCCATCCAGTCCCCCGGCGCCTGTCCAGCCCATCGTCTGCCCTCTGCTTCTCCTCAATCTGGTACAGCTCCAGAGGGTCCTGAAGGCTCCAAGGATCTCAGAGACCGGCTAGACCAACCCCTTCCCATTTTACATATGGGGAAGCTGGGGCCCAAAAAGGCGAGAGGCTGGTGCAAAGTCGCACAGAGGGTCTGTGTGACTGAGTAGTCCCAGCCCTCTCTGCTCCCGGGGGCTTCCTCTGGGCACAGCACCCCCAGGGACATCCAGTCTAGGGATTCCTTCCTTTCTCTCTCTCTTTCTCTCTGGCTGCAAAACTCCCATATATGAAATATGACCCAATCCTTGCTGCCACAGATGGGGACACTGAGGTCTAGGAAGGGACTCACAGGTCCCACAAGGAGCAGCTAAAGGAAGAAGGGGGAGCTGTTTAGTTCTAGGGGCCAGGCCAGTCTTCCAGTCTCACAGAGCTGGCTAGAGTGAGGGGGCTAGTGGGCCTAAGGGGCCAGCATGGTGCAGAGCCAGGACCCAAAGGGGACATTCCAAAGAGCAGATCTGGAACAGCCGGAAGGAGGGCTCCTGATCCTGGGAGTGTGCAGATAGGGGCCGAGTAGCCACTTGGACACTCAGAGAGGATTTACGTATGAGTCCCTGATGTTCTTTTGACCTCAGCCTCCTGCACCTTGCCGTGTCCCTGCCTAGTGCCCCTGCACCAAGAGCTCGCTTTTCCCAGCACCCCCCGGGTATGCCCCACTTTCCCATCCATCTCCTCATGGGACCCTCCTTCCCCACTGGGAAACAAGGGTTATTCTTCCCATTTTACAGATGGGGAAATGAAGACTCAGAAGTTTGAGTATTTTGCTGGAGTCAGTTCAGCAATTGTGAGTTGAATATCTACTGTGTGCCAGGCCCTTTACACCAGACTGAATCCTGAATAGAACCTGATCCCTGCCCAGTGAACTAGGGGCTCCTTGGGGCCTGGGCAGTGACCATCAAGCTCTCTGTGGTACCTCAGGGCCTGGCATGGAGCAGGCACTCAGTGAACATTGATGTAACAAATGTATGGATGAAAAAAATCAGTGGATGCAAAGCTTAGTGGAAGGATCATGGGTCTAGAGCTAGAGACCTGGGTTCAAATCCTAACTGTGCCACGCATGACCTTGAACACGAACAAGGACTGCTACCCTTTATTAAGTACCACCTGTATGCTTTTCCAACCTTAGAGATCCAAGGACTTTCATGAAAGCACTGTGAACCCCTTTTCCTGATGAGGCAATTGAGGTGCAGAGGAGACAAGTTACTGGCCTCAAGTCATCCAGAAATAGATTTAGAACCCAATGTCCATCACTCCTGCAGGGGCCTCAGTTTCCTCTTCTGCCCAGCAAGATAAGCCCTACCCATGGCCCTGACATGGCTGTCCCTCACAGGTGGCCTGAGTGTGGGTGACTTCCGGAAGGTGCTGATGAAGACGGGGCTGGTGCTGGTGGTGCTGGGCCACGTGAGCTTCATCGCAGCCGCTCTCCTCCACGGCACGGTGCTGCGCTATGTGGCAGCCCCCAACGATGCTGTGGCTCTGCAGTACTGTGTGGTCAACATCCTCTCTGTCACTTCCGCCATCATGGTATGGCCAGGCTGGGTGACTGGCAGGAGGGGGCTGGAAGGGTCTTCGATGAGTCCCCACCCACAGCCTGGGGTGGGCAGGCAGAGAGCCCCAAGTACTAACCCCTGTTCTGCCACTTACCAACGGCACCAGTTACCCAACCTCTCTTTGCCTCAGCTTCCTCATCTATAAAATGGGGATGGTAACCGAGTCCATCTGAGAGGGTCCTGATGAGTACTGAATGAGATCATCCACATAAAGTGCTGAGCACAGTGCCTAGCACATGGTTAACACTCACTACTGTGAGCTTGGATTATTATTGCAATAGGGAAATAGTCAAGGCACTGTTGGCCAGAAGGAAGGAGCATCAGCTCAGCTTGGGAGGGTTCACAGAGGTGGAGGCCCCTGAGGTGGGTATTGATGGATGAATAGGAGTTCAAAGATAGGCTGCAATTACCATAACCTGGGTATGAAGCCTGCTGGGGCCAGCAGGTAGGAGAGGAAGCTGGGATGGCTTTCAAGTACGGAGAATGGCAAATGCAAAGGTGTGGAGGTGGGAATGGATAAGGTGTGCTCTGGAGACACTGAAAAAACCAATTTGGCAGGAGTTTAGCATTAGGCCTGTACTATAAGTGCTCAGTAAATGGTAGACAGGGTTATGACTGGATGTCAGTACCTGTTTGATGAATACATGAATGAGGGGGCCTGGTATTCTCAAGTTCGTAAAGCCCTTTCCCAACTGTCAGAAGAGGTGGCTACAGCCTTTGGGGAACATCTGCACATCAGTGTCTGAGTTCCATCCCTGCCACCTCCTGGCTGAGGGATTTCTTTCTCTCTCTAAGCCTGTTCCCTCCCCTGCAAAATGAAGCTCAGACAGCCTGCTGGCCCTAAAGCAAGGATCACGGGCCCCGGCAAGTAGGAGAGCCTCAGTCAGTGGGACAGAGCTAGGCTGTACAGATATGTGCAGTGTCCCTTGGGGTTACTATTATTGTTGTTTATTCGTCTCACCAACCTTGTGAGGAAGGCAGGCAAGGCAGTGAGCTCGGGGTTAGGAGGTCCACCACGGATGGGCTCTGGGCTGGACCACTTCAGCTGTGCTCTTATTTCCTCAGTTAATCCCCACAGCTCCCTGCAACACAGGGCCATTATTTTCCCCACTTTACCGAGGGGGAAACTGACTCAGGGATTCACCCAACCTCTTGCTGATACAAAGAAGCCAACCTGGATGTGAAACAATCTGTGGCTGACACCAAAGCCAGTGTCCTTTCCCTGAGCTCATTCCTGCTGAGCGGGCTTAGCCCAGAGAGTTTGAGGCACTTACTAGTGGCTGCACAGTGAATTACAGACATTGCTGGGCCCCCTATCATCTCACCTGCCTCCCGCGGGTCCAGCCCGTGCCTGGTAAAGTGAGGGAACTGAAGGAGGGAGCCCAGCTGAGTGGAACCCAGAAGATCCAGAGGGCAGCTGGTGGGCTTAACAGTGAGGTGGGCCCGCCTCTTGGAGCTGGGGGTGGTTAGGGGGGCCTGCAGGAGGGAGAACCCAAGCAGGTAAAGAGGAGCAGGAAGGGCC
>NC_041216.1:9886490-9902837 GCF_002837175.3 Physeter macrocephalus | reverse complement strand
GCTGCCTCCTAGGGCCCACATCTGATTCTTTCACTTATTTGGTATTCATTCCTTTCTATTTGTGAGAGACGTTTCATTTTTTCTCCAAATTCCTGGTCCTTGCCGCCAAACCTGCCCCTCCTGTGTTCCCTGCCTTCACGAACAACACTACCATCATCTACGCAGCCCGCTAGGTCAGAAACCTGGGAGTCCTCACTTCCCCTCCCACACCTGGGCACCCCCAAACTCTGTGAATCCAGCCTCCTTAAATTACCCTCAGTGTGTTCTTCTGGGACCTCACTGTGTAGTTTAGGCCTCATCTCTCTAAAACTCCCCTAACCTTTTCCCTGCCTCATCCCACCCCTTCCAACTTTATCACAGCCCTGCTCAAAATCAGAATTCTTTGGCAGTTTCTCACTCCCTACAGGATCCAGGTCAGAACCCCTCTGCCTTCATAGCCCCATTTCTGGCTTTTCCCACGGTATGTATTATGCTCCATCAGAGCCGAACTACTCTGCTCATATTTCCCCAGGATTCCATGTGCTCCATTATCACTCCTTTGCCCAGGCTGTTTCCTCTTCCCTCCTCCCAGCCTCTCTTGCCTCTTACCTATTTCTACTCATTACTTATTACTCATCCGTGTCACCTTTTCCTGATTGCCCCAGGCAGATTTTGTACTTTCCTTCTCCATGGCCCCCCTCTGCATTTTGTAGAAACTCCTGCTTAGCATTTATTGAATGGGCTTGTAATTGCTTAAGGGGTTCTTTTGCAGACCCAAGCATACTTAGCATACTTGCATAGGTATGCCTGGTCAGACACCAAGTGGGCATCAGTAAAAAAGTGTTGCATAAAAGGGAAACTGAGTCCCAGAAAAGGTTTAATTAATGTGATCTCACCAATGGCCTCATATGTGTTCAACCCTCAGTAAACAGTTGTTCTCAGGCATGGGTTGCAGTAGCAGTGGGACTACTTCAAGTCTTCACTGAACACCTAAATGTGAAAGGCAGTGGCTGTAGGCTGTGGGTCTTCAAGGAATTTATCTTTTTTCTGGAGAAGACAGATGTCTATACACACAGAGTTCTGATACTTTGGAAGCATGTGCAAAATGCAGTGGGAGCATTAAAGGCGGAGTTGCCTTATTGGTTTGGGGGAAGGTGGCATTTCAGCTGAAACTTGAAGGTGGATTAGGAACTTGCTGGACACGTGGGGGAAGGATATTCTATATGGAGGACATGGTGGGAATAAAGGCTGGGAGGTGGAAAATGATCTAGGATAGAGCTGGAGTTTGAGCTGAAGTGAGGGAAGGGACTGGAGCTGGCTCACAGAGCCTCGAATGTCCTGTAGGCTTGGGGATCCCCAGAGAATTTTAGAGCAGGGTACTTGGGAGGACCGTGGAGGGCACGCACTAGGAGGAAGCTGGGTGGGGTCTCATATTCACCCTTCTTGTTGTGCAGGAAGAGGTCGCTGCCTTCTTTGTGGCCGACCTGGGTGCTGTAGTGAGAAAGCACTTCTGCTTTCTGAAGTGCCTGCCGCGAGTCCGACCCTTTTACGCTGTCAAGTGCAACAGCAGCCCCGGCGTGCTGAAGGTCCTGGCCGAGCTAGGACTGGGCTTCAGCTGTGCCAACAAGGTGAGCTCCTGCCCCCCACCTGCACACTGACCCTCACTGCCTACTGAACACCCACATGGCCCGGCTGCAGCTGCTGTGGGTGGACCTGGGGAAGCAGGAGTGACCTGTAATTGGCCCCTGCCCTCTGGGAAGGGCCACCCACATGCAAGGGGTGTAAGGGATGAGGGTGGAATTTGCCAGCCTTGAAGTTCCACATTGGAATCACGTGTGACTCTGGGTAGGTGGGTCACCTTTATAATGGAGATTTTCAGACTTCTTGGCATAGAGCTATATGTGGTATTCTTCTAATTAAAACAAAACAAAAACACCGTTTTATCATTGGTTTTATTTTTTCTTTTATAATATTAATAACGTGTGACTGTACATTTTCTTAACTAATCCTTGTAGAGTTTTGTTGTTGCCAGTTCTGCTGCCTTTCTGATTTGATTAATGCTGTTGTCTTAATTCCCTCCTGCTCTCTTTAGATTTGTTTATTACTGTCATTCTCTATTCATTGAACTCTTGCAGTGTGCTAGACACTGTTCTAGGTAGGGCTGGCAATACAGTGTTGAGTAAAACAGACTCTGTTGTCCTTGAGTTGAATGCACAGCTTATCTATTTCCATTCTGTTCTTACTTGATAAGTCTTTTAGCTATAAAGTTTCCTCAGAGTACAGCTTTGGACATAGTTATTCATTCAGCAACATTTATTGCGCACCTATGGGGGGGGGTCAAGTACTTTTCTAGGTGGAGATTTAGCAAGTGAACAAAACAGAAAAAGTCCCTTCGTGGAGCTTGCTTTCTAAAGAACAAACAAGTTAAACAATGAAAGTCTATGATATTTTAGATGGTAAATGCTGTGGAGAAAATTAAAGAGGGAAAGGGAAGTAGGGAGGTGACATGGATGTCGGGAAAGAGGATTGTACTTTTAGATGGTTTGGCCAGGGAAGGCGTCACTGAAATTTGAACACAGATCTGAAGGAAGCAAAGGATCCAAGCCAGGTGGATAACCAGGGGAAGAGCATTCCAGGCAGAGAGACCAGCAAGTGCAAAGGTCCTGAGGTGGGAGCAAGCCTGTGGGCATTGGTTTGTGATATTGTTATTACAGTTATTTTTAAATGTTTAGTAATGATTGTTTTGAGGGGGAATCCCTTTTAAACCCTGGTCAGCAATATAGCTGGGTGTTGTGAGGAGGATTCTAGAAAGAGATCTGGAGGAGACAGGAGGAGAGCTCATCTGGGTAGGAGGCTGGAGGGATTCCAGGTGGGAGAGAGGTGCACACCATGGTGGACAGTTGGAACGAGCAGGTTCACCTTTATCAGAGACGCATGTTAGTGTCCTTAGTGGTAGATGAGTCTCCCTCATGTCACCTGTGAAGCCCCTTTGCATCAGCTCTTGTTTTTTTTTTTTTTTTTTTTAATTAATTTTTTTTTTGCCGCATTGGGTCTTTGTTGCTGCGTGTGGGCTTTCTCTAGTTGAGGCGAGCGGGGGCTACTCTTCGTTGCGGTGCACGGGCTTCTCATTGTGGTGGCTTCTCTTGTTGCAGAGCACGGGCTCTAGGCGCATGGGCTTCAGTAATTGTGGCATGCGGTCTCAGTAGTTGTGGCTCACGGGCTTAGTTGCTCTGTGGCATGTGGGATCTTCCCGGACCAGGGCATGAACCTGTGTCCCCTGCATTGGTAGGTGGATTCTTAACCACTGCGCCACCAGGGAAGTCCTCAGATCTTGTTTTGCACACCTGGTTTCATGCATGCCCCACATAAAGCCCCATGGAGTGCCTAGGGGAAGAGATTGCCATTTTGCAGTTGAGGAACTGGGGGTCAGCTTCACACAGCTTGCAGCAGAGCCAAGACTTGCCCCCTGCAGCATGCCGGGTCTCTGCTCTGACCGGGGAAGAAGGGGACCCTTTTCCATAACCCTTGGTCTAGGGGTGAAGAACAGGACCAAACCTCACTGACTAGAGTCCTCTGCTTCTGGAAACCCAGAGGTGGGGCCCTATGCTGGCCCTCAAGCCTCAGGACTGGCCTCCAAAGGGCAGAGTTGTGGGGTGTAGGGCTTAGGAGTCGGGGTGGGGGACGTTTGCTGAGGGCTCCTGCTGTGTCATGTGCTTTGCCAAGCGTTTTCTGTACATGATCTCATTTGACTCTTGAAACAACCCTGTGAGGTAATTATTATCACTGTGCTTTTGACAACAGCCCCATGAGGAAGCAGTCAGTGTATAAGGAAAGGAGGCACAGAGGTTTGAGGGATGCCCTGGGAAGGGGCCGCTTGAGTATGGCAAGGGGTCTCTGACTTTATCACTGCTGTCTTTGCCAAGATCCCCGGGGAAGGGATGGCAGAGCTGAGACACCACCCAGTAGGTGGGATCATGTGGCCCTTGGGTGCATTTCCTGAGAGGTGGCACAGCTTTTCTTAGAAGGCCGAGGCTGCCCTCTTCTGGTTGGCTGGAGCTGGTGGCCACGCTGTACAGCACCATGCTTTGGCGGCCACTGACCTAGGGTCAGGCATGAGCTGGGGCTCGGTGTACAGATATGCATCAGACAGGCTCCAGGGTCAAGAGCACCAGCCACGCCTTACACGGAGCTCTGGTCCACCCACCCACCTTCCCAAGGACCTTATGTCATCTCTCCTAGCCCATCCCTTGCCCTCTCTGGCTGTCTCCCTCAGCATCCTCCCATCTTAAAATGCCTTTTCTGGACACCACGTCGTCCCCCAGCCCAATCCCTTGCTCCCTCTTCATGGCCAAGCTGAGTTGTCTACACTTGCCTGTCTGCAGTCACTTGTCTCTTTCCCTTAGCACCCACTCCTTAAGCCACTGCTTCCCGACCTCCACTCATCATTCCAAGGAATCTCCTCTTGCCAGCGTCCCCAGCAGTCTCCAGGATCCAGTGAGCACTTTATTCTAAACATTCGTTGATTCACCTGCAAAAAAAAAAGTAGAACGTCAGCTTTATGTCTCCAGAGATAATCAACATTCTGAGTTTGAGTTTGGTGGCTACATGGTATTTGAAAAATACTTATGAATATGATCCATAGGAAGCATACAAAATATCTTGTGATTTTGTAACAAAATATAAGATGTTCATGTGGTAGGTACTGTGCCACATAGCTTTATTTTTATTTTTTAAAATAAATTTATTTATTTATTTATTGGCTGCGTTTGGTATTCATTGCTGTGCGTGGGCTTTCTCTAGTTGTGGCGAGTGGGGCTGCTCTCTGTTGCGGTGCGTAGGCTTCTCACTGCGGTGGCTTCTCTTGTTGCAGAGCACGGGCTCTAGGCGCGTGGGCTTAGTAGTTGCAGCACGCAGGCTCAGTAGTTGTGGCTCGTGGGCTCTAGAGCGCACGCTCAGTAGTTGTGGTGCACTGCATGGGCTTAGTTGCTCCACGGCATGTGGGATCTTTCCAGACCAGGGCTCGAACCCATGTCCCTTGCATTGGCAGGTGGATTCTTAACCACTGTGCCACCAGGGAAGTCCCTTACAATAGCTTTAAGCTCAGCAGATTTTGGAGATCTGTCCATGTTGATGCTTTTAGACCTTGTAGGGGACACTCCTTGGTCCTCCTAGCTTTTGATCTCACCATGAAAAAGTGTGTGTGTGTGTGTGTGTGTGTGTGTGTGTGTGTGGTGGGAACACTTAAAGTGAGATCTACCCTCACAAATTTTTAAGTGTTTAATAAGGAATTGTTAAGTATAGGCACCATGTTGTACAGCAGATCTCTAGAACTGATTCCTCTTGCAGAACTGACACTTTATACCCATTGAGTAGCAACTCCCCATTTGAAACATGCTTTTTTTTTTTAGTATTTTTTAAATTTATTTTTTAAATTTATTTTTTATTGAAGTATAGTTGAATTACAATTTTGTGTTAATTACTGCTGAACAGCAAAGTGACTCAGTTATACATATTATTTTTCATATTCTTTTCCATTATGGTTTATCACAGGATACTGAATGGAGTTCCTGTGTTATACAGCAGGACCTTGTTTATCCATTCTATATATACCAGTTTCCATCTGCTAATCCCAAACTCCCAATCCATCGCTCTCCTATCCACCCTCCCCCTTGGCAACCACCAGTCTATTCTCTATGTCCCTGATTCTATTTCTGTTTCATTGATAGGTTCATTTGTGTCATATTTTAGATTCCACATATAAGTGATAATCATATGGTATTTGTCTTTCTCTTTCTGACTTCACTTGGTATGATAATCTCTAGTTGCATCCACTGAAACACATTCTTTTTAAAAACACAGGCCTAGCCTAGGATATTGTGGGTTGGGTTCCAGACCACTACAGTAAAGTAAGATCACAATAAAGTGAGTCACACAACTTTTTTGGTTTCCCAGTGCATATAAAAGTTATGCTTACACTATACTGTAGTCTATTAAGTGTGCAATAGCATTATGTCTAAAAAAATACTTTAAGTAAAATGTACATACCTTAAGTAAAAAATATTTTCTTGCTAAAAAATGCTGAGGGCTTCCCTGGTGGCGCAGTGGTTGCGCGTCCGCCTGCCGATGCAGGGGAACCGGGTTCGCGAGAGGCCACAACAGAGGAAGGCCCGCATACCACAAAAAAAAAAAAAAAAAAAAAAATGCTGACCATCATCTGAGCCATCAGCGAGTCGTAATCTTTTTGCTGGTGGAGGGTCTTGCCTCAATGTTGATGGCTGCTGACTGCTTAGGGCGGTGGTTGCTGAAGTGTGGGGTGGCAGTTTCTTAAGAGAAGACTCTTCCTTTCACTTGAATACCCAGAGGTCATTGTAGGGTTATTAAATGGCCTAATTTCGATATGGTTGGGTTGTTGTATGTCAGGGAATAGGGAGGCCCAAAGAGCGGGAGGGAGATGGGGAATGGCTGAGGAGTGGAGCAGTCAGAACACACATTTATCCATTAAGTTCACTGTATGGGCATGTGGGCGTGGTTCGTGGCACCCCAAAACAATGACAATAGTAACATCAAAGATCACTGATCACAGATCACCATAACAAATACAGTAACACTGAAAACATCTGAAATATCACAAGAATTACCAAAATGTGACATAGAGACGTGAAGTGAGCAAACACTGCTGGAAAAATGGTGCCAATAGACTTGCTTGATGCAGGGTTGCCACAAACCTTCAATTTGTAAAAATCGCAATATCTGCAAAGCACAACAGAGTGAGGCGAAATAAAATGAGGTATGCTTGTACTCAACAACACGTGCTCTTGGTTTTAAAGACTTTAGAAACATATCCAGTGAAAATGGACGCTGCTGGGAGCCTGCTCCACCCTCCTGGGGTGCCTCTGACAGTGGAGAGGTCTCCTTCTGCACAGATGTGAATTGCAAGACGGGGTTTGCTTTGACAGGAGTGGCATAAGAACCTCTGCGTTGTTCTGCCTCTTCTGGGGACGCTGTCTCCTCCCCTCTCTGCTGGTCCTGTGCTGGCTCTTCCTGCTCTCTAACTGGGAGAGTTCCTCTGGATTCTGGCTCAGGCTCCCTTCTCTTATAAACTCTGTCTTCGTAGGGGATTTCATCTCCTCCCATGGCTTCAAATACCCCTAATATGCCACCACCTCCCGTGTTTTGATCTCCAGCCCAGACCCTGTGTATCCAGGTGCTGACTTGTTGCCACAGGATGCCTGGAACCCAGTGTGTTCAAATGCACTCATGATCTTCCCCTCGAGAGGGGCCCCTGGGTCTGCTGGGCAAGGAGTCCCCCTCAGACGTCTAACCCCACATCCCCACGTGCAGTCCCTCACCAAGCTTGCCAGCCATGCCTACAGATGACACCACCCCCCTTTCTATGCAGCCTGTCCTGTTTCCCAGGGAGGTTGTGACTGTCTCCCAGAATTCTCCTAGGCCCTTCCTTGGTCCATTTTCACACGGTAGCCAGAGTGACATACATTTAGACCTTGCATTCAAAATGCCCATCTGATCCTGTCCTTTTCCCTCTTGAGACCCCTCAAACTGTTTCCCACCACTGGCAGGGTCAAATATAAATCACATCAGCCTTCTTGGTCTCCCTGTTGGCTCTGCCTGCATCCTTCCAAGCTCATCGTCCCCCACGGTGGTCACCCTGCCCAGGCCACCCCAGCGTTCTCTGTTCCTCCCTCAGGCTGAGTACATTCTTGCCTCAGAACCTCCGCACAGGCCACTTCTCCTACCAGAAACATTCTTTCCTTCCCTTTCAGCCTGGCCCAGGCCTCCTATGGGGCTCAGCTTAAATTTCTTTCTTTCTTTTTTTTTTTAAATGGAAGTATAGTTGATTTACAGTACTGTGTTAGTTTCAGGTGTACAGCAAAGTGGTTCAGTTATACATATATATGTATATATCTATATTCTTTTTTTCAATTCTTTTCTATTATAGTTTATTATAAGGTACTGAATATAGTTCCCTGTGCTATACAGTAAATCCTTGTTGTTTACCTGTTTTATGTGCAGAAGTATGCATCTGTCAGTCCCATACTCCCAGTTTATTCCTCCCTCCCTTCCTTCCCCTTTGGAAGCCATAAGTTTGTTTTCTATTTCTGTGAGTCTGTTTCTGTTTTGTAAATAAATTCATTTGTATCATATTTTAGATTCTACATATAAGTGATATCATATGGTATTTGTCTTTCTCTGACTTATTTCACTTAGTATGATAATCTCTAGGTCCATCCACATTGCTGCAAATGACAGAATTTCATTTTTTATGGCCGAGTAATATTCCATTGTGTGTGTGTATGTGTGTGTATATATATATATATATATATATATATATATACCACATCTTCTTTATCCATTCATCTGTTGATAGACACTTAGGTTGCTTCCATGTCTTGGCTATTGTAATGGTGCTGCTGTGAACATTGGGGTGCATGTATCTTTTCAAATTAGAGCTTTTGTCCTTTCCAGATATATGCCCAGGAGTGAGATTGTTAGATCATATGGTAACTCTATTTCCAGTGTGTTAAGGAACCTCCATACTGTTTTCCATAGTGGCTGCACCAATTTACATTCCCACCAACAGTGTAGGAGGGTTCCCTTTTCTCCACACCTCCTCCTCAGCTTAAATTTCTGACCTTCAGAAAGCTGTCCGTCACCCCCTCACATCCAGGTTTCCCCATCCCACATTCTCTAGTGTCCTGTACTTTTTCTCCGTGGCTCTTATCCATTTGTAATCCTATTATTATTCAGTGTTCATTCATTCTTCCCCTTCTTTCCCATCTGCCTGAAACCTCCACAGGGTCAGAGACCCTGTCTGCTTTACTCACCACTTGTTTTCATTAGCACCTGTCTCAAAGCCTGGCAACTCAATAGATGTTCGAGACACACTTGCCAATTCAGCATCAAGGTGTCTTCTCCACTGAAGTGCTGTGGTTAAGAGCTGGTGTGCTAAAGTCGGACGGTCCTGGGTTAGAACTCTAGCAGTGCCACTTGTAAGCCGTGTGACTTTGGACAAGTCACTTAAGGCCTCTCTGAGCCTCTGTCTCCTGCCTCATAAGATTAATATGGCGATGAAATGAGAATGTCTATAAAATATTTAATGCAATGGCTGGCATACAGTAATCCTTTAATGAATGACAATGGTTATTATTTAAATAGTTTTAATCAAAGCTAAACCACAGGTCCCCGAAGTGTTACCATTGCTGCTTCCTCTCACCTCCTGGGTGAAGCAGGGAGCAAAGCCACATTATCATAACTGCTCAGACGTGGGGTCTTTGGAAGCAAGCTGCGATGACAGCAGTCCCAGCTCTGGAGGTGGGCACCTTTGTGTCTCTCTCTGCTACTCGCTGGCTGTGTCACCAAGGCAAGTGGGTTTCTTTGAACTCAGTTTGTCCTCTGTAAAGTGTGGCCGATAAATATTTCCTAGGATAGTTATAGGCACTGCATGAGATAATGCACATAAATACCTTGTGCTGAAAAGTTGCTACATTAAAATTACAGTCTTATTACAAACTTGGGATGGCTAAAGATGGCCCTGTGTCTCCTACCGTGCATCCAAACTGCCACCTTCTTAATCATGGAGGGTCAGGCTTGAGTCTGAAAGTTGGTTCTGCCTCCTACTTGCTCCATAGCCTCTCTGAGCATGTTTCCTTCTCTATAGAATGGAGCTAATACCATCTGGGGGCGTATTGTAAGGAGTAAATAAAAGAGTGAGTCTAAAGCAAGGGTTGGGGACTTCCCTGGCGGTCCAGTGGCTAGGACCCTGTGCTTCCACTGCAGGGGGCACAGGTTTGATCCCTGGTCGGGGAGCTAAGATCCCGCAAGGTGCGCGGTGAGGCCAAATACATACATACATACATACATACATACATACATACATACGTACATACGTACATAAGTAAAGCAGGGGTTGGCAAACAATGGATGGTGGGACTTGTAGAGTTTTAGGTGAGGCCAAATACATACATACATACATACATACATACATACATACATACATACGTACATAAGTAAAGCAGGGGTTGGCAAACAATGGATGGTGGGACTTGTAGAGTTTTATTGGACCACAGCCATGCTCATTCACTTATGTATTATCTGTGGCTGCTTTGGTGCTACAAAGACATTTGAGTAGTTGTACAGAAACTATACGGCCCACAAAGCCTAAAATATTTACTCTCTGGCCCTTCATGGAAAAAGTTTGCCAACACCTGATGTGAAGCCTCTCATTCAGTGCCTGCTTGTGGTAGGTGCTCTGTGACCCTGGTTGCTTTCACCATCATCATCATCGTCTGGATCATGAATGCAGCAATCAGGTGGAGTACTATTCTAGAAAGGTGAGGAAGAGGAGGCCCTGTGGGGAGAGGGCCTTGCTGGAGCCACCCAGCACCATGGCATGCACAGAGCAGGTGTTTGGATGTTGAATGACCTGTGTCAAAAAGACTATTGGTCTGGTGAACTTTCTAATACATCAAGTGATAGTCTCTAAACATTTAAATCTGCCAGGAAAATGTGTCACAAACCTGTTTTCTGGGCTACCATGAATCTGTAGAGTGCCTTTGTGTGAATTAGAAAATGTATCCCTTCCTTAAGACACTTAATTGTTGTACATAAATATACTGATTTTGTTAGAGCAAGATGCTTTACTGTTAGGACGTCGTAATAAACATAGAAATCTACCGTGTATTCTCTGAACGGGACCCCTCCCTCCCTAGGATTGTGCAGTAAACCACCCACACAGCTGTACATGGCAGCCCTGCCTGTCAGTGGTGAACCAGCGTGCGTCCTGATTTTTGTATACCTGTCGTCTAAGAGCGAGGCCCACTTTTTATGGACCTCCCCAGCACAGCTATGACTTTGCCCCTCATCTGTGCTTCCTTGGCCTCCGTGGGCCCAGCAGGCTCTGGTGCTTCCTCACCACCCCCTTTGGGATCCCACAGGCAGAGATGGAGTTGGTCCAGCATATTGGTGTCCCCGCCAGTAAGATCATCTACGCCAACCCCTGTAAGCAAATTGCACACATCAAGTATGCTGCCAAGCATGGGGTCCGGCTGCTGAGCTTTGACAACGAGATGGAGCTGGCAAAGGTGGTAAAAAGCCACCCCAGTGCCAAGTAAGCTGAGAAGCACTCATGTGGGAGGCTGGGCTGCGTGTGAGGGCGGAGGGAGTGGGAGGAATGGGGCCGGGGCTGAGGACCCTGCCTTGGACCCGGCCCGAGTCACAGGAGGTTGGGTCAGGCACTCCTGGACTGGACCCAGGATGCAGAGCCTGAGTAGGACAGAGGTAGAAATGATGGATTACAGGCCAGGCAGAGCAAAGCCCACGGTACTACGGAGGTCAAAGTCACGGCAGAGGAAGCAAGAGTGGGTGGTTGTTTCACAGAGGAGGTGGCATTTAAGGAGGGCCTTGAGGAGTGACCAGCATCTGGGGAGGGCATAGACAGTGTGTCAGAGTGAACTGCGTGAGCAAACGCGTGGAGGCCAGAAGCAGCGTGGGGTGTTTGAGGGATAAGCAGAAATTTGGTGTGGCTGGAACATACCATGTGCAAGGGGAGAAGGAAAAGTGAATGACGCTTGTCACAGGGCAGGGACCCCAGTGCACGTGGGTTTTGGGAGGGGTCAGGGCTGGACATCTTGCTCAGGCTGTGCCTCTCACCTGGTCACTGGACACCCTGGAGAGCCAGGTGGCGGGCCACTCTAGTTCACCCAAAGCAGCTTCCATTTTGTCTATTTTACATATTGGGGATATCGGGGTTCTCAGTAAGACTGTGTTTAAAAAATGGTCCCCCCGATACAAGAGAAGTTGGAAAAGCCTGGCTGGTGTTAAGGCTGATTCGGAGAAGTGGGGCTGCCCAGAGGAGAACTGGTGAGGTCAGGAGCAGGGCAGGGGCCCCAGGGAAGGGCCCAGGGACATTTAGGGAATGGATTGGACAGGACTCAGAGGCTGACTGGCTGTGCAGGGAGAGGAAGGGGTCCAGGGGCTTGTGGGGTTGGGTAGCTCTGAGCCATGAGGGTTCACGCCCCTTGACTTAGAGAAGGCTTGGTCGGGGGCGGGGTGGGGGGGTGAGGCATGGCGCCCCCTGCAGAGGTGCGTGTCTCCTCAGGATGGTTCTGTGCATTGCCACCGATGACTCCCACTCCCGGAGCCGCCTGAGCCTCAAGTTCGGAGTGTCGCTGAAATCCTGCAGACACCTGCTTGAAGATGCCAAGAGGAACCACGTAGAGGTGGTGGGTGTGAGGTGAGTGCCCAGAAGCCCCGCCATCACCACCCACGCCCACTGCCCACTGCCTCTTTCCCAGGACTTAACCAACTCTGTGTGAGACCTCCCTCAGGGTCTCCAAGGAGGGACTGTCCCTGGGCCTAGAATTCTGCCATTTGAGAGCTTCCTCCCTTTGGAAAGAAGGTTTGGAGTGTCCCACTGCCCCAGCCCCACAGTCTGCAGAATGTCCTGTCCCAGGACATTCCAGGAGGGACCTGGCTTTGCAGGAGTTTTCCCAGCCTGAGGCCAAAGGTCATCCAGGCACACCTTGGCTCTGCCTCTTTTCTGGTAGGGGATATGGAAGAAGCAAGAGCTATGACCTAACAATATAACTTTCCTTTTTTTTTTGGACTTAGGATGGCCAGGCACTCTGCTAAATGCTTCATGGACACTATCCCATAACTGTGGGATCTTATCCCCACTTTATAGACGGGGAAACTGAAGCACAGCATGTCAGACTGCTGAGTGAGATGTACATCAGATCTGGCTGAATCTGGGGCCCTAGCCCTCACCCCAGAAGGCTCAGCCCCAGGGGCAGCATGGAGGGATGGGGGGGCACCAAGTGCCAAGGGACCTTGGATCTAGTCTCCTGTCCACTCCTCACTTGCCACATGGCCCTTGGCAGCCCATTTAACCTTTTATGCCCACAGTCACTACATCTGGAAAATGGGCACAGCATCCAGTGTGCTCGGCCAAGGTTGCTCCTGGCTGGGACTGAGGTGGTGGTACTTGGGCCCCTGTGTGTAAGCCGAGGCTCTTCCTCCCTTCCCAGTTTTCACATTGGCAGTGGCTGTCCTGACCCTCAGGCCTACGCTCAGTCCATCGCAGATGCCCGGCTTGTGTTTGAAATGGGTGCTGAGCTGGGCCACAGGATGCACATCCTGGACCTTGGAGGCGGCTTCCCTGGAGTGGAGGGGGCCAAAGTGAGATTCGAAGAGGTAACCCTGGGATCGCAAGTGTCATGCTGGGCTCGGTGGGGGTGGGGATGGGGGCGAGGAGGGTTATAATGATCCCAGGAAGCCCACTGTGAGTGAGTCCCATGTGCTATGTGCTGTGCTTAGTGCTTTACCTGGATTATCTTATTATTAACCCTGTGTTACAGCTGAGCAAACTGAGGCTCACAGACGTTACTTCACTTCCTGAGTCCATGGCAGAGCTGGCTGCGCACCCAGCTCTGCCTGACTCGGTGCATGCACCTATTTGAGGCTTAACCAGTCCATATTTGCATAAGTCATAAGGCTTTCTGAGGGTCTGGGTGTGCCTGTTCACCCTCCAGCGGACTGATGAGAAGTCAAGTGGGCAGGGGAAGGAAAAGCCAACCTTCTGTCCACTCCTAGTCCGTCTGTCTCCTTCCCATCTGGAAGGTGAAATCAGGAAAAACGTGTCGTTGCAATCCCAACTTGAACCACTAGGGGTCGCTTTTCCTTAGTAAGTGCCTGGTCCTGGAATATTCACATCTTGGAACTGAATTTAAGAAAATAATACGTGATGGACACTAAGAATTAGCTATAAAGTTGAGCATTGCAGCATTCTTCATAACAAAAGTCCAGTGGACTTCCTTGGTCCATATAGCACTCAGGGATTGGTTAAATTATGGTATATTCTTATGGTGAAAACATTTATACACATGGGGAGGTCATTCAGTTTATTGAGTGAAACTGTTTATAAAAACATATATACTTATAGCCCTATCATGTTTATAATAAAAAAATCAGGTTTTTAGGTTTGTATAAAAAGGAATTAAAGGAGCTACTCTAAAAATTTAACACTGATTAGGTTAATCTGGGTAATAGAATTAGGGGTGACTTTGATCTTCTTTTTCCTTCTCTGTAGTTTCTACTAAAAAAATGTGTTATTTAGCATATTGGTTATTTAGGAAAGAAAAATCCACGTCAGGGCTTCTGGAATCTGAGTACCAAGTGTTAGATTAAGAGTGTCTTTTCCCATTGTAGGGTCATTGAAGGGTGATTTACACAAGTGTGAGGGTCTTGACCCAGCTCTGTCTCTGCCTACCTTCTTGTCCAGCTGTCCGTGGTTACCAGCTGGGGTAACCTGAAATCAAAGAGGCTTTCAAGAAATAGACTTGGAGCTGCAGCAAGTCTTCAGCAGAAACCCCACATTTCAAACATGTAATTGTCCCCCATCCTCTCAGATTTCTTCTGTGGTCAACTCAGCCTTGGACCTGTACTTCCCGGAGGGCTGTGGTGTGGACATCCTTGCCAAGCTGGGGCGCTACTATGTGACCTCGGCCTTCACCTTGGCAGTCAGCATCATCGCCAAGAAGGAGGTTCTTCTGGAACAGCCTGGCAGGGAGGGTAGGTGCCAGGTGGGCAGCGGAGCCCCATTCTTCCCTAAAGCCAGGGACAGTGGCTGGCTGAGCCGGGTCTGATTTTAAGGGGTGGGGGAATCTGGAAAATGGGTCCTTGCTTTAGGGAAATTTACAATCAAGTCTCCTCACCCCAAGACACTCTTTAGCATCTTTTTTTTTCCTATGCATGTTTATATTTTATGAAGATTGAGATCAAAGCAACCTTAGGGAGAATAGATGCTTTATTAACCCTGTTGTACAAATGAAGAAATTGAGAGCCAGAGAGAATACAAGTGAATTGCTTAATTGCTAGTAAGTGGTAAAGCCTGCATTTCACCCCATGTTTGTCTTCTCTTCAAAGTACAGGCTCTTACTCACCCTACTACTTCTCACAACATATTGAAAGTAATTAATGACACCTTATATTTGTCTAAGCCCACTTGATAGATGACAGAACGTAGGCATGGAGAGGTTGAGTCACTAGCCCAAGGTCACACAGCTGATAAGGGGCAGTGCCAGGGTTCAAGTCCAGGCTGGGCTGATTCAAGGCTCCTCTGTCCACACTGCCAACATCAGTGCTCTTGCCTGACTTTCCAGATAGATCAGTCCTCCCAGCAGCCTCCTGAGTGAGAGGTCTGACTCTGATCTTGGGGCTTTTTTCTCTGCTCTGGGACCCCCAGGCAGGAGAGCCTGAGGTCAGTGTGTTCTTCCTCAGAGAGGGGTGGTGGGCTCCAGGTGGAAGGTCTTCTCTGTGTGTGTGTGTGTGTGTGTGTGTGTGTGTGTGTGTGTGTGTAGGGATGGAATTTTGGCCTCCTTTACACATCTGGGGGATTATACTTTCTAGTCCAGCTGGGAGACCTGGCTTCTCATTCCAGCTCATGCACTGCCCCATCGTGTGCCTCTGAGCAGGTGGCTTAACCTCTTGGGGCCTTGAGTTTGGGTGGGCTGCTCTCCTGCCTTTGCTGGGGCATGGAGGGGCTCAGATGCAGTCAGGGAGTGTGTGCTGGGCAGGGTTGCTCAGCTGCAAGGTGTTTCCAACACAGTAGTGAACCTCCTCTCACAGGAGGAGGCTGGCCACCTCATAGCTGAGGAGGGGGCAGCCCTCTTGCTTCAGTAGCGTGTCCCCTTGCTGAGCCCGCCATAGTTCCAACCCCTCATGTGCTGCTTGTGCTGCCCCGCCCCCTCCCCTCCCTGCAGAGGAAAACGGTTCCGCCCCCAAGACCATCCTGTACCAACTCGGTGAGGGCGAGTATGGAATCTTCAACTCAGTCCTGTTTGACAACGCCTGCCCTACCCCCATCCTGCAGAAGGTGAGCCTACCTCACTGGGCCTGTTTTCAATTGGGTGGGTGCATTTAAATAACATTTGTGTGTGTGTATTGTTATCTAATTTTTAAAAAGTAAAACATTCATTGTGGAAAACAGACAATAAGAATAAAGAACGTTATCACCCATAATTCCACCACAGAGATAGACTCTTTGAACATTAGATTTCTTTTCAATCTTTTAAAAAATGTATTATACTTTTTTCCCATAAAGTTGGGATCATATCAATTGGTAACCTGATTTGTTTTTCCACTTAATATGGGGTGTAGCTCTTGGCATGCCATTAACCAATCTTTGACAACATGCTTCTTGATGACTACATAATAATTTAGCCTATCTAACTCTAGTGATTGTCCATTTGGTTTCCTGTTTTTGAGCTTTGTGGGTCTATCTTTTTTTTTTTTTTTTTTGTGGTACGCGGGCCTCTCACTGTTGTGGCCTCTCCCGTTGCGGAGCGCAGGCTC
>NC_041216.1:9862775-9886473 GCF_002837175.3 Physeter macrocephalus | reverse complement strand
GCTCCGGACGCGCAGGCTCAGCGGCCATGGCTCACGGGCCCTTCCGCACCGCGGCATGTGGGGCCTTCCCGGACCGGGGCACCAACCCGTGTCCCCTGCATCGGCAGGCGGATTCTCAACCACTGCGCCATCAGGGAAGCCCTGTGGGTCTATCTTGACATCCATCTCTGATCACTGCTCTGGGGTAAATTCCTAGAAGTAAAAATTCATCTTTAATGAGTTTTCCATGTTAACAAGGGAATAGGAATAGACAGAACATTCCTTCTAGCCTGCAGAATCCAGCCCAGGGCCTCTGGCAGCTTTAGCGGGCGTTGTTAAGAGGGGAAAGAAAGTCAGACACACTTGTAAGATTTTCACATCTCCAGGCCTTTGTGTGGTCTTGCTTTGGGAAGGAAACTTAAGTGCCTAACTAGTACCTAGACCATCGTGAGCTTTCAATATGTTTTTGTTTTTCTTTCTTTTTCCATGCTGACTAGTTTTTCCAGCGGCAATCAGATGTTAGCTCCTCTTCGTAGCTCTTCCTGCCCCTCCTCTAATGCTGGCAGAGGAGCCCCTCTCTCCTCCAGGCGCCCCTACCCCACCCGCGACTTGATGGATATTCATTCCATAGCTGCCTTGCTGAGGAATTCAGTTTTCTACGTGATGCACTAGCATTCCCTGCATTCCTGTGGTCTCCCACATCCTACCACACAGAGGAAGCACCAGGCCTAGGCCAGCCAAGCCCCAGGCTACACAGCAGGCTGCAGCTGCTTCCCAGTTACTCTCCCTTCCAGTCCCCCTCCCAGTCCCGGTTCCACTCCCTTCTTTCTGTTGCCCACTCCCCATTCCCTTCATCAGCTCCTCGGACCAGCGAGCGGGTCTGTAGTCCCAGCCCAGCCCCGTACCTGCTCCATGCGCTCTGGCTGATCAGTCTCTAGTGGGTGTTCCTGACTTGCGCACCAGGATGTTACTGACCCTCTCTGTGGTCTGTGCCGCTCCTCCTCTGGTGGGTGCTGAGGTTTCTTCTTCAGGCTGTCAACCACTTAGGAGTCCTGCCACGTGACCATACCCAGGGTGGGGCCCGCGGTGTGGCCTGGCCGTGGAGACGGACACCGTGTAGGTGACAGCACACATAGTCAGTTAGCTACAGTTGTACTGGGAGTGTGTCAGAGGGACCTAGCCTGGCCAGGGGTATCTGCACTTTCTTCCCCAAGGAAGGTGCCCCTCACTAGCCAGGATGGCAGCTTTGTACCCTGCTCTCCATGCCCAGGCACTTTGTTTTTGGACCTCAGGTAGAAAAACTCATATTAAACATAATCCTTGGTTCGGGGTTTTCTTCTCATCATTGGAATATGCATGGCTCCTTTTTGTTTCTTTTCTTTTTTAAAAAATTCAACAAATATTTGAGTACCCTCCACATGCAAGGCATTGTGCCGAGGTCTGCAGAAGACAGTAGGTGAGGAATAATTGCCTGTGTCTTGGAAATACAATCCTGCTGGGTAGAAACGTGTGTGTGTGTGTGTGTGTGTGTGTGTGTGTGTGTGTGTGTGTGTGTGAGAGAGAGAGAGAGAGAGAGTAGTACACAAACAACAACAGTGTCATGAGAAAAGTACAAAAACTACAGAACAAATGTTATTGAACTTTTTTCAAAAATATTTTAGTAGTTGTCACGAAAAGATAAGGACGTAAAAAAAGAACACAGTAACATCACCAAACTAAAAATTGAGCAGTTCCATAGTATCCCCTGTCATCTAGTTAGTGTTCAGATCTCCCCTCATAAATGGTTTTTATAGTTGATTTTACAGATGAGAAAACTGAGGCATAGGGTGGTGAAGCAACTGACTCAAAAGTCACACAGTTGATAAAGGAATAAACTGTAGACCCTTGGGGACAGAGTTCATGTCTTATTCATCTTTGATTACCTGTCTGCTGCCAAAGAACAAGCTCTTGACTATTGATACTTTCCTATAAAATGATGGCCTCTCTATAAAATCACTGCCTCCTTGTAAAATCTCGCCATTGTTGGGCATTTGGGCATTGCTAATTTTTGTTTATTCTTATTCATGTTTCTATGAGTACTCCCTCTGCCTAGAATGCTCTTTGTTAGTCTCTTTGTATGATGGCTCAATGCACATGCTTAAAGTATATTCCCTTTTAAAAACTATTTTCTTTTCTTTTTTTACACATCTTTATTGGAGTATAATTGCTTTACAATCTTGTGTTAGTTTCTGCTGTATAACAAAGTGAATCAGCTATATGTATACATCCCCATATCCCCTCCCTCTTGAGCTTCCCTCCCACTCTCCCTATCCCACCCCTCTAGGTCGTTGCAAAGCACTGAGCTGATCTCCCTGTGCTATGCGGCTTCTTCCCACTAGCTATCTGTTTTACATTTGGTAGTGTATATATGTCCATGCTTCTCTCACTTCGCCCCAGCTTCCCCCTCCCCCACCCCCGTCTCTGGAATAGGACTATACCGGGTAAAATGATTTCAGCATTTTTATGCCTCTTGATACGTATTGTCAGATTGTTTTCCTCAAAGCTTGGACCAATATTTATTGTTACCATTTGTACTATTTCACAATAAGCTCACCAGCATTATGTGCTGTGACCATTTTCTTTTATCTATTTTTTTCTTTTTATTTAAAAAATTTAAAAATTTTTTGGCTGTGGCTCTAGGCACGCAGGCTTCAGTAGTTGCAGCACTTGGGCTCAGTAGTTGCAGCGCGTGGGCTCTAGGGCACGCGGACTTCAGTAGTTGTGGTGCGTGGGCTCGGTAGCTGTGGCTTGTGGGCTCTAGAGCGCAGGCTCAGTAGTTGTTGCACACGGACTTGGTTGCTTCATGGCATGTGGGATCTTCCCGGACCAGGGATCGAACCCGAGTCCCCTGCATTGGCCGGCGGATTCTTAAGCACTGCGCCACCAGGGAAGTCCATGACCTTTTTCTTGTTGGCTAATTTATCTGAAATGGTATACCTCAATATTTCTTTCATTCTTGTTTCTTTGACGAGGATAAAGCTTTTTTTTTTGGTTTATTTTATTTCCTTTGATGTCAATGTCTTTTTTTAAAAGGGATCCTTTTTTTTAAAAAATAAATAAATTTATTTATCTATTTATTTTTGGCTGTGTTGGGTCTTCCTTGCTGCGCGGGCTTTCTCTAGTTGCGGCAAGCAGGGAGTACTCTTGGTTGCAGCGTGTGAGCTTCTTATTGTGGTGGCTTCTCTTGTTGCAGAGTGCGGGCTCTAGGCGCGCAGGCTTCAGTAGTTGTGGCACATGGGCTCAGTAGTTGTGGCTTGCAGGCTCTAGAGCGCAGGCTCAGTAGTTGTGGCACACGGGCTTAGTTGCTCCGTGGCATGTGGGAGCTTCCCGGACCAGGGATTGAAGCCGTGTCCTCTGCATTGGCAGGTGGATTCTTAACCACTGCACCACCAGGGAAGTCCCGTCAATATATTTTTATATCCTCTGTTCGCCTAATTTGGGAGGTCTTAAAGTTTTTTTTTTTTCTTGCAAATGAAGATGAGCCTGCATATGCATGTGTGTATGTATTTAATATAATATTTGATACATATATTTTTTCTTAATCTGATGGTTTATTATTTTAGTTTTGTGATTCTTTGTTATTCTTTCATAGAAGTTTCAACACACTATCATATATCTTAACTAAGTGTGCTGCAATTAATAGTAAGGAAATTTGTCTCTAACTGCTCTGTGGGTTATAGATTACCATATATATAGTGTATATATGTAACAAATAGAACATTTATTTATTGGAGAAAAATTTAGCACAAACAGTAAAATAAAATAACCCACTAATCCCACCATTCAGAGACAACTATGGTTAAAATTTACTTTCATTCCTGTTTATTTTTTTTTAAGTGTCGTAGTACACATTGTTTTTAACTTAAAAAAATTTATATACTATGAGACATGGTTTTCTTTACTGATATATTAGGTGGACTCTTTATAAACATTTTAAATGTTCACTGAGTGGTCTAAAATGACATATATTTAGGGTATAAAGATGCAATTCAATAAATGGGTATTAGCACTTCATAAATGCAAGGTATAGTTAGGTGTGGGGAGGGACCCACAGGGGGCAAGTACCATGGGAGTTTTACGAGAATCTTGGGAAGCAAAATTCAGGGTACAAGCTCTAGTTGCCCCACTCTGTACAGAGACACCCCCTCTTGCCAAGATTGGGCTTTCTTACTTGTCATTGTATTTTATTCTAATTATTTATGATTTAAAAAGTGTGAATCCGTATGGAATATATTGCAGTAGTACTTGTCAGGTCTGGAGCTGGTTAGTTCTTGTCTTAAAAATTCTTAAGTAATGATTTCTAACCCTTTTTTGTTTTATTTCTGCTTTGCCATACTGTACATTAATTTCATTTTTTTTCAATGATCTCTAGTTTTTATCCCATTCTTTTGACAACAGCTTTGTGCTATGTTTAGAAAACTGGTAGGGTGCCTTCTATTTCCAGCAATGTGGTAGACTGGATACCCCAAACAGCCTCCCCACTGACAGCAAAGAAAACTGTGTCCTGACTTAAGAGATAGCAGGGAATCTTCAGAGGTCAAAAAATAAGTGAAAGTAGGAATCTCCATTTCACTTAGAGTAAAAACCAGTCAACTCACCAGCCTAAGGGATCCTTTTTAAATGTAAGTCAAATCATGTCTCTTTTCTACCTAAAACCCTTCTTTGGCTCCTGTCTCACTCCATATTAAAGCCAGAGCCCTTACAGTAGCTCCCGCAGCCCTTTGTGATCTGACCCTGTTTCCTCTCTGACCACTTCCCCCACCTTCTTCGCCTTGCTCACCCCACTCTAATCATACCAGCCTCCTTGCAGTTCCTTGAACTCACCCAGCATGTTCCTGCCTCAGCATCTTTGCACCAGCTTTCCCCTCTGCCTGGATCACTTCTCTTCTAGGTACCACACTGGTTCACTCCTCACCTCCTTTAGGTCCTTGCCCTAAAGGAGGCCTACCCTGACACCTTACACCTTATTTAATATTATACCTGTACCCCCCACCTGGTCTGTTGTTTTTTAATTACTTTATAACACAGTATATAGCTTCTTTATTTTGTTTTCCTCCCTCCTGCTAGACTATAAACTCCATGGGGACAAGGATCTTTGTCTATTTTGTTCACTAATGTGTCCCAAGCACATACAACAGTGACTATTCAAATATGTGTTAAGTGAATTAATTAATCCAGAGAGAAAACCTAACTCTGAAACTGGCTTTCTCTCTGGGAGGTGTATACTGAATCCTTTTAGCACTGATCTTCAGTTTTCATAGTTGTGTGTGTTCCTAGGGACTAGTCAAGATAGAGAATATGATAGGATCCCTCACATAAAGCTGGGAACCCTGAAAAAGTACATAATCATTAGTGTAAGAGAATATTAGGAAAAACTCCCACAGAGGAGGACAGCAAGAAAACTTTTCTGTTTTGATCTTATTAGTAGTTGGAAGAGAGCAAAAAAATGAGAATTTGAAACCACAAGCCAGCCTTTTCTTGGGTTTGTTGCCCAAATTCATATTAACTGTGTGGTCTGAAAAACCTCAAGCCTAGAATTCATTTTATCTTGCAGAAGCAAACACAAATTCTCTCTGGAGGAGGACTCCTCAACCTAGGCTTTAAAAAATTCTCACAGATAAAGTTCCAAGGTACATGAGATCACAATAAAAAATCACAAAACACAAAGAAACAAGTCACCATGAGGGGGAACCAGCAGAAGCAATAGACAGCAGATTCAAACCTGCAATTACTACATGTACTGGAATTATCAGATGCTAAAAATAAAAATATTTACAATGTTTAAAGAAATAAGAAATTGAAAATATGACCCAAAAGTAAGCAAATATAAAAACATGAACTAGCAGATTTTTAAAAGGGCTAAATAGAACTTCTAGAAATGAAATATATGAAAATTGAACTTATGCACAGGGTAAGAAAGATATTAGAGACAGTTGAAGAGAGAATTAGGGAATGGGAAGATAGAGCTGAAGAAACTATGCAAATGTAGCACAAAGAGACAGAGATAGGAAAGAAACTAAGAAAGGCAAAGGAAGTGGTAGATAGAATGAGAAGGCATAATGTCTAATCATAGTTTCAGGAAGAGATTGTATCAGGATACAGAAATGAGACAAGTAATTTGAACAGGGGAATTTTAATATAAAGAATTGCTAACTTTAAAGGTGGTTAATTACTAAAAAGGATAAAAGCAGTTACTACCCCTGGTAAGGGAGAGTGAAAAAGGAAGAAACTTAGAGGAGGGCTTCTCCCTCCAAGGCTGAGATTGAAACCTTTAAATAGAGGCTGTGGCTATTACAAGGATGTGCAGCCTACCAGTGGCAAAGAAACTTTCAGAGGGTTCCCAACACAACTGCATCACAGAAGCAGCCTGCTGCAGAGTGGAGGGAAGCTTGTTGGACTATGCAGGCCAAAGTTGAACTGTGGGGGCCACTGAAGTGAATGCAACCAGACCCTTATACCCTGAACCAGAGGTGGCCACACAGAAAACATCAGGCTAAAAGGAGGAAAGTCCCTTCTTCCTGATCTGTTCTTGCAATGTCTTTCCAGCAACTTCTATTGACAAAGCCTAACATAGAGATGGATAGTAAAGAAGAAATGTCTTACTCCAGCATCACAAACCAGGGCAAAGAAGGGTGGATTTGGAGCTTAGAGGCAAAATAAATAAATTAAAATTAAAAAAATTAATAGTTGGCAGAGAGTTAATAAAATGAAGAGAGGAACACTTATTCTTAGATTTGGGAAATCCAACAAATTCCAAGTATGTTACCTAAAAATAAATCCATACCTAGACAACATATTAGTGAAACTGAATACCAAAGACAAGGAGAAGATCATAAAACTAGTGAGAGAAATGAGACAGATAGAAGAATACCCGTAGAAGAATGTTAATTAGACTTACAGCTTATTTTTCTCCTGTAACAATGGAAGGCAGAAGATAGTGGAATAGCAGCTTCAATCTATCAACCTAGAATTTTATATCCAGCAAAATTGTTTTTCAAGAATGAGTATAAAACATAGGCATTTTCTGACAAGCAAATACTGAGAGATGGATCTTCACTAAAGGAAATTCTAGAGGATATATTTCAGACGTAAGGAAAATTATCCAGATGGATGGTCTGAGTTGCAGGAAGGAATGATGAGCAAAGGTAGGTAAATATGCGGGTATATTTAAAGGATCACTGACTGGCACCAGCATCACCACCACCAACAATTACGTGACTAGAACAAGACACTGAAGTTTATTTTACTCTTATGCAACTGTCTGGATGCAGGCAATTCAGAGCTGGTATAGTGGTTTCATATTCACATGGAACCATATGGCTTTCAGTTGTACCTGTTTCTAGGTGTTGCCCCTATCTTGGTAGGTGCAATTTGAAGCTCCAGCCATTATAGGAAATAAGAGAAGTCCCTCTGCCAGTTGTCTTTCAAGGAAATTTCCTGAAAGTACTTATGCTTTTATCTTATGGCCATAACTACCTGCAAGGGAAGTTGAGAAATATAGTCTTTATTCTAGGTGGACATGTGCCCAGCAAACATTGAAGATTGGAATTGCTAGGGGTAGGCAACTAGCAGCCTCTGTCACCAACAAGATAGACTAAAACACTGGATAGCAATAGAATGTAAGTTGGGAGGTAGAGTGACCAAGTTGGTCTTCTACGATTTTGAATTGTTTGAGCAGAAGGTAAAGATATCGATTAATTTTAGACTTTATGTTAGGTATGCATGTTAAAATGTAAATGTCTAGAGTAACCACTAAAATAGTAGAAGTTTATTAAAATAGTTTGGTTTGGAGAGTGGCATAAAAACATAGACCAGCAAAACATAGTTGAGAGCACAAAGAAGATCCACATATATCTGGAAACTTGATTTGACAGCATATCTTGGGAATTGTTGCAAAGCATATCGTTGGGAATTGTTTAATATATGATGTTAGACCACCTGATTGTCCATATGCAAAAAATGAAACTGGATCCCTATCTTACACCATACATATATATAAATTCCAGAGACCAATATAGGAGAGTATCTGTTTGGCCTTGAAATAGGAAAAAACAGTGAAGAATATCTTTAAAACCAAAAAGGAAGACTGATGTTTGTCTACATTAAAATGAAGAGCTTCTGCTCATCTGTTAGTGAAAGGAAGGAGGCAATCATAAAGTGGGAGAAAAATACTGAAACACATATATAATTGATAAGGGATTAGTAGAGAGAGTATATGAAGGATTCTTAAAAAGGAAACAGAGACAAATAAGAATCTTACAAAAATAAGGGGAAAAAAGTGAAGCAGAAAGCAATAGAAATAGGGGCAAAAGACTTTAACAGGCAGTTCACAGAAGAGGAAAGCCAAATAGAAAATGCAAAGCTGCTCAACCTCATTGGTAATAAAGGCAACGCAAAGTAAAAGGAAAACAAGATACATCTTCTACCATCTAGATTAGAAAAAAATTAAAAGCATGACAATATCAAGTATTGGTGGCATATAGAGAGTTGGATCTCTTAGATACTGCTAGGTGGAGTTGGTATTTCTACTTTGGGAAACAAGTTGGCATTATTTAGGTAAAGTTAGACATGTGTATACTCTCCCAGCAAGTTCCTAGGTATATATTGCATAGAAACTCTGGGCATGTGTATTTGAAGAGATGTCAGAATGTTCACAGGAGCAATTTATATAATACAAAACGTTGGAAACAACCTTAATGTTGTTGATGCTTAATGTCTTGATGCTGGGTAATAATCAAATAAATTACAGTGTATTCCATACAATGAATTCTATGCAGCTTATTGTGAATTATATCTACATGCATCAGTTGGATGAATCTTGGGAAATGTAAGTTTAAAATAAACAAAAAAGCAAGTTGCGGAGATTACGTACCCTATATTTCCAATCATATACATTTAAAAAAGTGCAGAATCAGATTCTAAGTTGTTTAGGGTTAGGTATACTCATGGAAAAGAAAGTAAAGCAAAAGAATAGTGAAAACAAAATTCCGGATAATGGTTACCTCTGGAGGGGTTTGGGAAGGGACATGTCATTGGGATGGGGATTTCAAAGATAGAGGAAATGTTCTATTTCTTTAGCTGGGCAGTGGGTACACAGATATTCACTTTATCATTATTCTTTTTATTTTACACATGGTACAAATGTCCTTTTGTATGAATTAAACATTTAACAAAAAATTGAGTCTGTCACTGTTACTTATTAATATTCTGTGATAGGCTCATGTTTATTTTTGTCATATTGTTTCTAACGTTTAGAAAAATATCCTGGGAGTTAATTAGTCGTAGCATATTTACTCTATCTATTAAATTGGAGAGAATTCTCTTTTTTGCTTTACTAAGCTTTTCTAGCTAGGAGAGGGTACAGCTCTTGTATTTTATCTCTCCTTTTAAGGTTTTATTATTTTCTTTGAATAAGTATTATTGTGGCCCAAGTACAGCCCTGAGTTTAGTAATGCTTTCATTACTGTCGTGAGTGAAGACGGTCCCCTGTGTGTTTGAGCTGAGACACTGGCTTGCATGCTGAAACTCGCTGAGCTCCTCTAGTAACTACCTCTCTCCCCTTTGTTTTCCAGGTGGGCAAGTGTTATCTGCAATGTGATATTTTATTTCTTCATTTTCTCTATATTGTTTATTTGTTCCCTGCTAGCTATTGCCAGCATTTCTCATGCTATATAAAATAGAAATGATGACAGAAAGCTTCAGACTTGGAGTCAGAAGATGTGGGTCTGAGTCCTGGCTCTGGCATATAGTAGCTGAGTAACATTAGGCAAATTACTTAACCTCTCTGGGCCCTGTTGCTCTCTTTTCTTCATCTGGAAAATGAGGGGGCTTAACTTTACTTACTAAGGTTGCTTCTAGTTCTGAAATGAAGCCATTCTAGTGTATCTCCATTAAGTTAGAGTTGGCTCCTTATTTTAAATAATTTCTCTTCATTGTGGGGTTTAGTTTTGTCTGTAGTTTTAATCAAGAAGAGATGCTATAGGCTATTGAATGCCATGTTAACATGTATTGGGAAAATTAAATTTGAATTGTAGATCTATATTTTCCATATTATGATGAAGCCAGTGATTGCCCTGCTCATATCATCCCTGCCTTCCATTTAGAGACAAATTATCTGATCATTGAAAGTGATTCTTTGAATATGAGTGTGGATTTGATTAGCTAGGGATTCATTTTGGATTTTTGCCTATATGTTCACGAGTGAGATTTTTTTTTTAATTTAATTAATTAATTTATTTATTTATGGCTGTGTTGGGTCTTCGTTTCTGTGCGAGGGCTTTCTCTAGTTGTGGCAAGCGGGGGCCACTCTTCATCGCGGTGGGCGGGCCTCTCACTATCGCGGCCTCTCTTGTTGTGGAGCACAGGCTCCAGACTTGCAGGCTCAGTAGTTGTGGCTCACGGGCCCAGTTGCTCCGTGGCATGTGGGATCTTCCCAGACCAGGGCTCGAACCCGTGTCCCCTGCATTGGCAGGCGGGTTCTCAACCACTGCGCCGCCAGGGAAGCCCCAACGAGTGAGATTTTGATCATAGGCTTTTATTCTGTTTCCTCTTTTTCCTTTTCGTGTGCAGCCCTTGCTCATCCCATTTTTTTTTCCTTTGAAAATATTTCTGTACACTTTATGCAGTATAGGAGTTAATTGATTTATTCTTTAAAAGTTGGGGAACTATTTAGGGATTCCATCAAAGCCATGTGCCATTCTAAATGTTTCACCTTGTTTCATCTGTGGATCTGCTCACCTATTGGGCCACTTTGAGGAAAGCAGCCATTCAGGTGCAGCTAGGAGGCACCTTGTCTGGGACCACCTGGAGTTCTGCTGCTAACCCCCTCCAGAACCTGGAGCAGGTCATTTCTTCTGAGTTTTCTCATCTGTAACATGGGAATTGCAACTGCCTCCCAGATGAGGTGTGAAGTAGTGGCGGGCATGCTTTGTAAAGTAGGAACCCCCTGCCCTCTCTCTCAGAGGGGGCCCTAGTAGCAGACTGGGCATCTTATATTTTTACAGGTTCCTGTCCATTTCCATTCAGTTTTCTGACTCATAAACAGAGCTGAGACTTACAAGCCTGTCCCCACATGCTTTTTTTTTTTTTTTTTAGTGGTATGCGGGCCTTCCTCTGTTGTGGCCTCTCCTGTTGCGGAGCACAGGCTCCGGACGCGCAGGCTCAGCGGCCATGGCTCACGGGCCCAGCCGCTCCGCGGCATGTGGGATCCTCCCAGACCGGGGCGCGAACCCGGTTCCCCTGCATCGGCAGGCGGACGCGCAACCACTGCGCCACCAGGGAAGCCCCCCACATGCTTTTGGAACATTTATTTTGCATATTCCTTTTTTGTTTCCTTTTTTTTTAAGGTTTTAAATGATAATTGCATTATTTCCTGTGAAGTTTTAAAATCTTTCTTTTCCACCCATTTTTAATTTATACCACTACTAAGAAGTGAGAGAACTCTGATTATAACTCAAGGGTTCCTTTTCTTTTTATTTTATTGTGGAAGAATCTTTGGAACCTATTTTCTTAAGGATCCTCATGGATACAATTATATAGCATCTCCTCTCACAATTCTTTAAAAGTAAGCTTACTGTTTTTTTTTGGTTTTTTGTTTTAATTTTAAAAAAAATTATGTATTTGGCTGTGTTTGGTCTTCGTTTCTGCGCGCGGGAGAGCGGGGGCTACTCTTTGTTGCGGTGTGTGGGCTTCACATTGCGGTGGCTTCTCTTGTTGCGGAGCACAGGCTCTAGGCGCGCGGGCTTCAGTAGTTGTGGCTCGCGGGCTCTAGAGCGCAGGCTCAGTAGTTGTGGCCCACGGACTTAGTTGCTCTGCGGCATGTGGGATCTTGCCGGACCAGGGCTCGAACCTGTGTCCCCTGCATTGGCAGGTGGATTCTTAACCACTGCGCCACCAGGGAAGTCCCTAGCTTATTGTTTTTTAACAACTGGAGCTAAGGGAAATAATTCAGAGCAACTAAGATGAATTTTACTCATTAACAAGAAGCTTGTGAACAAGATTGTTAAGTTATATGAACAAGGATGTACTGCTTTGTCTCCCTTGCCTAGAATGTGAGCTTCATGAGCACAGGAACTTTGTTTTTGTGTGTGTGTGTTCACTGATGCATCCGCAGATCCTAGATCAGAGCCTGGCATATATAGGTGCTTAATAAGTACCTATTGAATGAATTCATGAGTATAGGATAGTTCTCACGTTTGATTTAAATAACATGCATGTTTTTCTTTATTAATGAGACAATGGCTTATGCATTAACTTTTTGTCAACTATGAGTATTATTTCTGTTTATGGCACCCATGACTCTTCTCAGTTTGACTTATTCCTGCTCCTGGCTGAGGTACTGAAACACCTTTCCGTCATCCTCCATTGGTTTCCTCCGCTGCCTCCTTCTAGGCTCTTTGATGGCTTCCATTCGTACCTTCCTTTTCTTTCTTTTTGGCTCTTCCTCTTTCTCATCACTCATGTATTCCCTATTCATTTTTTCATTCATTCACTTAAGAAATATTATTGACAAAAGCACCTACTGTATGCCAGACTGCTAGGCTTGGAGGAGATGGGGGTAAACAAGACTGTCGTGATCTCTGGACTCATGGAATTTATAGTCTGACAGGGAAGACAGGCTTGGGTGATACATTTCATGAATATCTAATCGTAAATCATAGTACATGCTATGACGACAAAGCTTGGGGAGCCTTAGGAAAGCTTCCACGAGGAAGCTGAGATCTAAAGGAAAATTAGGAATTGGTAGGTTTGGAGCCTCAGGGAATAGCATGGGGGTGGCTGGGGCTGGGGGAAGGGAAGCAGGGTTTACCTGGGGAGCCCAGGGCAGCTGGACTAACTGGAACGAGGGGCTTTCAAGGGCACGATTCAGCCAGGATTCGCTCCTGTCCATCTTTCAGTCATGACTCCTCCTCTAGGACCTGCCTGGCAGGATCCGTACACTGTGACAAACTGCACTGATATCTTGGTTGTCCGCAAATGGCCTATGTTACAGATTTCTTTCCTGGATTTGGAAGTCACTTAAAAAAAAATAAAAATTTTATGTCATTGTTAGTTGTGTCTTTGGGTAAAGACACAGAACCTTCGTTTCCCTGAAATGGGAGTAATTCTGTCTACCCTGTGAGGTCCTCTGTGACCGCTGGCAGGTCACCCAGTGACTGTCTGTGGGAGGCCTGTCTTCCTCACCAGACTGAGAGCCCGAGGGAGGGAGGGAGGGAGGGTCTAACTCACTGGTGTGCTTCTAGCTCCTGTTACCAGGCCTGGCATGGAAGGAGGGGACCGTGGAGGCCTGCATAGAAGAAGGAGCCCCAGGGCTGGGCCCAGAGGACAATCTCTGATTTGAGGGAGGGGGAAGGGCTGCAGAGTGGGGGACCCACCCAGGGTCCGGAAAGTGGCAGACACATCAGTGAAGGCTGAAGCCGGGAGCTGACAGCAACACCGACAATAATAAAGATAGTGCTAACTTACTGGGCCCTTGCTGTGTGCCAGACACTGTTCTACATGCTCTACCTATACTCATTTATCCTTTCAGTAGCCCTGTGAGGTAGGTACTGTTATTATTCCCATTTTACAAATGAGCAAACCGAGGCACAGAGGGATTAAAGTATCTTGCCCAAGGTCACGCAGCTAGCAAGTATTGGAGCCTGGATGTAAGACCAGGTACTGTGGCTTCAGAGTGTAGGAAGCAATGAATGCAGAGAAGTGGGAGGGCCTTAACTGCAGGCTCGGAGGCCCACCAAGTCTTTATTCTATTGGCTCTGGGAGCCATGCAGGCTTCGGAGGGAGGGGGTGCTCAGGCTGTGCACGTATGCCCAGGAAAGCTGACCGTTGTCATCCCTCTCTCCTGCAGAAACCATCCACGGAGCAGCCCCTGTACAGCAGCAGCCTATGGGGCCCAGTGATCGATGGCTGTGACTGCATAGCTGAGGGCCTGTGGCTGCCACAACTACACGTAGGGGACTGGCTGGTCTTTGAGAACATGGGCGCCTACACCGTGGGCATGGGTTCCCTCCTCGGGGGCGCCCAGACCTGCCGCATCACCTATGCCATGTCCCGGGTGACCTGGTAAGGGGGCCCTGCTGGGAAATGGAGTGGGGGGAGAAGGGAGCAGCCTGGGCAGAAGCAATAAGGGGAACCCCAGGTTTGGGTCCCTGCTCCTGTGTAACCCAATGTGACAAGTAGCTCTTGGCTGCTGATTCCAAGTGAGGCCTGTGCTTGGCTGTGGCCATGAATGAGACTGAGCTTCCCTTGAGGAGCTCAGAGTCCCGTGAGAGACACAGAAGCAGACAGACACTCCTGATAATGGAGTGCTGGAGGGAGGGGGGCACGCTCTGGAGGCTTAGGGCCCCACCCCCATCCCAAGGCCCAGATCTACCTCCCTGAGGAAGGAAGGATGAAGCCAAAGCCTGGTGGACGAGTGGGAGTTAGGTGGCAGGAGGGGCGGGAAGGGGGTTCCAGGCAGAAGGAACAGGGAGCGAGCATAACTTCAGGAAACTACACGAGGTTGGTCAGGGCTGGAGAAGGAGCAGGGCTGGATCTGGGAAGGGCCTTGAAGGCAAGTTGAGAGCTTTGTGCAGCAGCAAGCAGGGACTGGTTCAAAGCCTGAAAGACCACTCTAACCACTGGGTGGATTAAGGAAGACAAGGGCAGATGTAGATGGAGCTGATCACTTGGGTGGCTGCTTTGTGACCCGGGAAAGACAGAGGCTCACCTGCTCGCTGAGCTTGCCCACGGCAGGCCAGCAGTGGGATCCAGTGAGGCCAGATGGAAAGAAATTCACATCCGTTGAAACTTTCTCTCAGGCCCTACATTAGGCACCTTTTGACGATTTCCTTTTACCCACACAAACAGAGGTCACTTGCTTGAGGTCACACAGCTGGTCAGTGATGAAGAGGCCCCCTCTTTGGGGGCTGGGGCAGTTGGGAGGGGCTTTTATGCTGGGCCCTCAGGAGTGAGTGCAGCCTGTGTCCCCAGGGACATGCTGGGTTCCTGAGCCTCTTCCCTGCACCCCCCACCCCCGCCGGAACAGTGCTACCAAATGCCAGGCCTGATGGGGCTCAGTATCAAAGTTGCATGTCATTTATTCAGTCAACAAACCTGTCGTTTCTACTCCCTGCAGGGGCGCAGGATAGGCTGATGCCACCATTTTGACATCAGGGGTGTTTTGACAAGGCCTAAAAAACAAAAGTAAAAAAACAATAATCACACAGACTTCCTTATCCCATCCTGGCACCGTCACCAGCAAACACAGTGGATGAGGTTGCGGGGAGTCAGATGCACTCATTACTCAGGAACACAAAATTTTGATGTATTGAAATGGCCATGTCAAAAAATTCCCCATATTAAAGGGGCCTCATCAAAATGTCCTACTTTAGAGTCTGGCTCTGTGCTGGGTCCTGGGGGGTAAAAGAGCATCTGAGAACGTGGTGAGCCAAGGCGCAGACCTGCATACACAGACCCTGGCATAGAGAGTGCCAAGGTCACTAGGGAGGGAGGGCCAGCGGGCTGGGGAGGGTGGACAGGGCTGCTTCTCAGGAGGCCTGAGAGGTAAGGAGGGCCAGGCAAGCTGACAGGAGGGTGGTCTGGGCCAGGAAGGGTAGGGGCTTCAGAGTCTAGTCCATCCAAAGAATTTTTAGTAGCTCTGGCTGGCTGGAGTGGACTGTGGGGAAGAATAGATCAAGAAGGACCTAGGAGGCCTAGGTTGGACTTGATCTTGAAGGCAGTAGGGAGCCAGTGAGCGGTTCTAAGAAACTTATCTTTCAAAACCCATTTTGAAAGATAAGGAGACAGAGGCTCAGACAGAGGGTGCTTGGCCCAGAGGACCTCCCACCTGGAAGGGAACGGCCTGACTGGACTCTGCAAAGATACTGACTACTGATTTGCTGCTGAATTGCACATATCGGCAAAGAGGGAGGCCTTCCTGCAGGTGGGGGACTAGAATAGGCTGGAAGTATGAAGGGAGGGAAGGGAAGATGTAGGTGGAAGAGGGAGGGTTTTATGGGGAAGCAGAGCTTGGCACAAGTAAAGGACAGGCTGTCATGCTGCCCCTACCCCCAGGCCTCTTGACACTGAACCCAGTGCTCTTTCCCTGTCCTCCTACCCAGCGTCCACCCCTCCTCACCAAGTGTTTACCATGTGCCAGCCTGCTGTTGGGGCCACTAGGCAGTGAGTAACTCAGACATATCCCCTGCCCTGCTATAGATGGAGGAATGTCAGGGAAGCAGGCATTGAACCCTTGTTGCTATGAAGGAGTACACTGGGCTGTGGGACTCAGCGAACGGTTGATGATGCAGGCAGAGGCTGGATGTGCACAGGCCTAGGATGAGACGTGAGCCCAAAAGATGGCTGCTGTGGCTGGCAGCCAGGCAGCACTGTTGTGTGTGATGGGAGAGGCTGGCAGGGGCCAGATCTTGTGGGGCCTGAGAGTGGAGGGAAACTGCTGGCAACTCAAGAGCAGGGGTTTGCGTTTTGGGAAGATGAACCTGGGTCAGAATTGTCCAGAGGGGGCAAGAGCAGATCAGGGAGACTGCACTTTCCCGGCTAGAGATGGCGGTCTCAGCGGGAATGGAGAGAAGCAGGTACCTTTGAGGATGCTCAGGAACTAGGCTCAGCAGGGATCTACTGGGTGTGGGAAGAAGACAACTTGTGGCAAGAGCAGGAGCCATTTATTCACGTGGGGATGTAGGAGAAACAGCTTGTAGAGTTTTTGAGGGGAGGCAGATGATTTTTTTAAAGTACTAAGCTTGGGATATGAAGAATGTGGGCACTGAAGTGAGCATTGGGTTGAGTCCTAGTTCTACCACCTTCTAGGGTAGAAGATGTGACCTTGGGCAGGTAACTTCTAAGTCTCAATTTCCTCAGAGTAAAATGGGGACGATAATGTCACCCTTACAGGGCTTTGGGAGGATACTAGATACTGGAAGTAAAGTGCCTGGCCCAATAGTGGGCATATCAATGAATGTGTGTTCCTCTCCCTTGTGGGGGTAGACTATGGGGAGAAGGGAGCAGCGGAGGAAGGGGCGGCAGGCCTTCCCCCACCCCTGCCCCTGGGTTCTGCGGCCCCAGTGGCGCCAGGTCTTCCAGTGCAGCGGCCATGAGGAGTTCCTGGCCTGCGGGCCCCGTGCTGGCTGCCTCCAGGGACCCCCTCTCACTTGCAGGGAAGCCCTGCGAGGGCAGCTGCTGCCTGCAGAACAGGACGAGGACGCCGAGGGCACGTGCAAGCCTCTGTCCTGTGGCTGGGAGATCACAGACACCTTGTGCATGGGCCCTGTCTTCACCCCGGCGAGCATCATGTGAGCAGGGCCCATCCCCCACCCCCCGCAAGAGAACCCCAGCAGGGCCGCAGAGATGCCTCTGGGAGCGGAGGGGAAGGTGGCAATCAGGAGCACCCTCTGGCCAGGACTCCGGCGCTCGCTCTGCCGGCCCCACGCTCCCCCTGCAGTGTTTCTGCCCTGTAAATAGGACCAGTCTTCCGCTCCCTGTAGTTCAAGTATGCAACATAAATCCTGTCCCTTCCAGCTGTGTCTGCCTCCTCTGCAGTGCCGGGGCCTGGTCAGCCAGGGATGGGGGTATTCTCGGGGTCTCCCTTGGTCTCCTTCCCACCTTTGTAAATATGAAGCGAATAAATATTTAGGTTGTTTAATACGCCAGTGGAACCCGGCGGTTCAATCCACGAAGCAGCCTGGGTGAGGCCAGGGCCGAGACTTCCCCACCCTACTATGATAACCCCACGCCCTCTGCTTCGGTCCTGACCCACTGCAGTGTGGGCACCTCCCACTGGCACCCAGCTTCTCTGACTCATCTCTCTCATCTTCACAAGCTTCCATGCCTGGCTTCGTGAGGAAGGGGGAGCTGTCAGGGGCTGCGGTCAGGGTCATGGTTGTCTCCGTGCGGCACCGGGGCTGCAGCTCGTGGCTGGTGAGGGGCTTCTGTGTGAACCCAACAGCCAGCTTAAGTCCCGGCCCAAAGTGGGGAAAACTGAGTATTTGACACCGCTTTTGGAAATTCATACCAAAGATAAAGAGCAAAGAGGTGGGTCCCTGGGAGGTTCTGAGGAGACCCCGTACCCTTCCTCTCCTTGCAGGTCAGCAAGGCAATCAGAGTAATGCAAATATGTGCTGGTTGGTTTTGGTTTTGCTTATTCAGGCAGTAATTGTTAGAACATGGTTGGCCACGGACTGCTGCCACATCCAGTGCCAACGGCTCTGATGCTCATGTCTCCTCAGACACTGGCAGTTCTCTTCAGGACTTCACATTGCTAGGGTCTCAAGCTATGCAACTGGGGTGTGTGAGCCGCTCAGCAAAGGAGTTCAGATTTTAGAGTTCCCCCAGCCGCTACTGGTGACCCTAAAAATTTTTCTTCTGCAATTAAAAAGAACTGAGATATAATTCACATGCCTTAAAACTCACCCTTTCAAAGTGTAGAATTCGGTGGTTTTTAGTATATTCACAGAGTTTGTGCAACCATCACCACTACCTAATTCTAGAACATGTTCATTACCTCAAAAAGAAACCCCATATCCACTAGCAGTCACTCCCCATTCTCCCCTCCCCCAGCCCTGGCACCCACGAATCTATTTTCTATCTCTGTGACTTGCCTGGTCTAGACATTTCATTGCGATTGTTTTTATATCTTCACTTGAGCTTCTCACTGGGTAAGCCTAGTACAATGTGTGTTTTTTTTTCCCACACCACCAAGCAATTCTCAGACACCAGCCGGGCGTCCTACAACTCCACTCAATTCTGACACTACCTACCTAAGAGATAGAATCAGATTCCACAGGTTAAGGGCTCAGTCCTACAAATCTGAACAACAGAGCAAGGAGTCTGAACTTAATTCTGCAGGGAGTCTGAACTTAATTCTGCAGCCAGCAGGGAGCCCTATATGCTTCTGGAACTGAAGCATGACAGGGCCTTTGAGAGGATAATTGAAAGTGTATTCAAAAGGGGCGGAGGAAGACCTAGTGGGCTGGTGGTAGCATGCACTTCCTTCACCCCCAGCCTGTTTAAGGCGGGTCCAGCCAGGGAGCCTGATGGGGGTCCAAGGGACACAAGTTGTCATCTCTGTCCACCCCTGCTCAGGAGGGAGATGGTGGCTCTCTGGGTGTCCCCCCACTCTCCCGCCACTCATTCCAGCTGTAAAGGGACCATATGGAAGGCAACAGGATGTGAGTTCCCAGTCAACCCTTTGCTCCATTTTAAACCCTCTTCCTGGCACCTAGGGGAGGAGTAGCTAAGCCCGTGTAAACTTACTTAATCTACAAAATTATCTGATATAGGCTCCTAACAGTCAGAGGGATCTTTTTGAAACATGAATCCGATCTTGTCAATCCTCTGCTGAAAACCCTCCAGTGGATTCCCACTGTGATGCCAATGCAAGTTAAAGTGCCTGAGATCTCCGCCCACTTTCCAACCTCATCTCCTGCCACTCTTCTCACCATGCACTGGCCTACTGGCCTCTTTTCAGTTCCTCACATCTACTGAGTTCTTTCCTGCTTCTAGACCTTTGCCCTTGCTGTTTCCTCTGCCTAAATAGCTCTTCTTCCAGCTTCTCCAGAGCTGACTCATCCCTATCTTAAAGTGCTCATGTTAAATGTCACCTCAGAAAGACCTTTTCTGTACACCCTATTTAAAGTGGCCCCCCAGCTAATTATGTGGAGTCACATTTTACAGAAATTAGAGTCTAAAGGCAGTATTTAAGGCAAGAAACACATTGTCAAAGTTGTCACTGAAAATCCCTGAGAAAGCTATCATACTGGAGGCAGTACATCATTCCTCTCTTTGTGTTCCTCTAACACACCAGGCACATTTCCTTATAACCCCAAATATCTCCATGATCTTTCTCCCTCACACCTTCAGATCTTTGCTCACGTTACCTTCTCAGCGAGGCCCTCCTGACCACACTCTTTAAAACTGTGATACTCCCACCCCAGTATCCCATGATCCCCTCCGTAGCCTCACCTTTTACTCCCGCACCCCACAGCTCATCATCTGACATGAATTTTACTTAGAATTAGGCTCTTAAGGGCAGAGATATGTTTGTTTACTGCCGTGTTCCTACTGCCTAAAGCACTGCCCACAAACAAATATTCAACAAATAAGCTGAATGAATCTTTCAAGTCTCGGCTTGGGTATCTCCCTTTTCTCTTACTCTCTGCCTGGATATTGCACCTCTGTGCTTTCACAGCGTGCTGCATTTACCCATATTAAAGAACTGTTGATCGCAATGTATTGTAATCTTTCTACTCGTCTCCCCGCACATCTGTTAATTCCACAAAGAGAGGGAATATTTCTCCTACTTGCCAACGTCATCTGGAGCCTGGGTTTGTGCTTAGCACAGAGTAAGTGCTTAGTGTCTTCGAATAAACTAGTCTTGGAGGATGGCGGGGGGGGGGCGGTTACCCCTGAACCTCGAGGCAGGGGTATCGGGCCCCTTCTCCTCAGCTCCTGAACAGCAGCCTAGATCCTGCGAAGGGCAGGCCACTAACTGGAACGGGTTGGGGGTCGCTGCAGGCTTCCAGGGTTACACCCAGGAGGAGCGCGGGTCCACACACTAGTGAGCCTTATGTGGGGAGGCATACAGGATGTCTCAAAAGCTCTTTCTGCTCTTCCACTCAGCTGGGTGACCGTGAGGTAGGATTGCCATACAAAATATGGGACGCCCAGTTAAATCTGAATTCAGAAAACGACGGCTACTTTTTCAGTAAACGTATGACCCATGACTATTAGGGGTATCCTTATACTAAAACACTGTTGTTCCCCTGAACTTCAACTTTAACTGGGCGTCCTGCATTTTAGCTGCTAAATCCGGCAACCCTACCCAGCAAGTCCCTGTCTCTCTCTGGGTTCGTTTTCCCCATCTGTGCAATGCGGGTATTCCTGTGACACTTGCCTCAGGGACTCCTCAGGCGGAGCAAACCACCCCAAGGCCGTTCCTCCGTTAAAGGAGTCGTGTGAGAAGCGCGATGGTCTCGGGAGAGGTTCTCGCTGGGTGAATGTGAACAAGCCCCTGTCTCCAGGAGCTCACTTTTCTCATCTGAGCCTCCGAGCCTAACCGGAGTGGAAACGATCCCCTTCATCACCTCCTAGCGTGACCTTAGGCACGCTCGGCTTTCAGCCGCTTCAACTATCCATCACACTCCGGAGTCCGGGCGGACGCGGATTTCCGGCGGCGTGACGTCACTTCCGTGTCAGAGAGCTTCCCAGGCTTCGAGGCCCGTCTTCTGGCGCCCTCTGCTTGAGCGGAGGAGGACTTTACCAAACAGCGAGAAGAGACAGCCGAGTCCGTTGGCTGAAGGACGGACAGACGCCACCCGCAGCCTCCACCAGTGGAAAATCGAACCTTCGCCGAGGGCGGGCCCCTACGAGCAAGGGGTCCTGCTGGCACGCAGGAGGCAGGCAAGGGGGCGACCGGGCCCCTGCCCGGCTAGAAAGGCCCGCAGTAACACCGGAACTGGGCTTCTGCCCACCAGCTACTTCCGCTTCCCCTTACAAAGTAGGAGCATCCCTGAATAACGGGGCTAGAGAGCTGTATCGATCTTGCGAGGCTCGTCCCCAGGGTCCTCCCCATTCACCCATTTCATTCCCTACAGGAGACACCCGATGAATTCACGCAGAAAATCATGGGCTTTGAAAGAATTCCTGACTTGCAGGCCAAGGTGTTTTACGTTTTAAAATAATAAAGAGTACTCACTGTGTGCCATGCCCTGCCCTCGCCCTTGACTCGCACTTTTTCGTTTAATCCGCACTAACCTGTGAAGTGGATATCATGACACAGACTCCGAGTCCTCAGTACCTGTGTTGGAATCCTGGCTCTGCCAGTCATTACCTGTGTTTTCTGTGCCACAGTTTCTGCATCTGTAAAATGGAATAATACACCTACCGCATATCCTAATTCTAAGGATTAAATAAATTAACACATTTAAAGTGCTCAGAATAGCAGCTGATCTGTGGTCACTATAGGAACCACTTAAGTTATTTCCATTTATAAATTAGGAAACTGAGGCTTAGATATGATGTAACTTGTCTAGAATAGATAGTAACTAGTGGAGGCAGGTTGGGAAGCATCTCTGCCTACTCAGTAATAACCTCTCAGTCATACTCACCCAGCCCTCTTCCTATGGAAGCCTGTGGGGACCAGAATTGCCTTTAGAGCAGCACAAGTATTTATTTAGTAGGACACTATTACCAAATGACTGCTCTCTGGGCATTTAATAATGCCAATTAAGACGGCGAGGTTCTATAACTTGTTCTATACATCTCCATTGAAGATGGTGAGGCTGCAAGATCCATCTCCTGCTAAATTTCATTGATATAAAAATCAGCAGAAACGAACTTCTGAACATGTCGACTTTGAGATCCAAGTGGAGATAATTATAATTTGGTGTGCTAAGTGGTGTGTTAGTGGAAAGCACAGGGTGCCAAGGGAAGTCTGATTAGGGATAGACGTAACTGCCTGCTAGAAGTTAGGATGGACTTGGCAGAGCAATGGATGAAAGCAGAAACCTTGATGGGTGAGTAGGAGTTGGCCAGGTAGAAAAGTCTGGGGAGGCTGAGGGTAGCATTCCAAACCAGGGAAGTGGTGTGTAAAGGGATAGAAGTGTGATAATTCAGAGCTCTTTCTTAGGAACTGGAGTACAGGATGGAAGATGAGAATGAAATAGTGATTGAGGAATATTATGAAGGGTTATGTCCTAGTATCAGCAAGTTAACAGAAGTTTCTGAGAAAGGGAGAGAAGAGATCAGCTTTGCACTTTAGGTGGTTCACGAGGAGGCAGTGATGAGGTTGTGGTAGGCAGGCTCTAAGATGTCCCCAGTGATCCCAAACCATAGTGTTCACATACTGATATGGTTCTCTCTCCTTGAATATGGACTGGGTTTATTGATTCCATTCTAATGAATAGAATATGTTAGAAGTGATGGGTTACCATTTCTGAGATTAGATTACAAAAAAGACCGTAACTTCTGTCTTTGGCACCCTCTCTTTCTTGCTCACGTGCTCTTAGGGAAGACATCTGCCATGTTGCAAGCTGCCCGATGGAGAGGTTTAGGTGTCCAGGAACTGATGTTTCTGTCCACTAGCAAGGACTTGAGGACTTCTAATAGCCACACAAGTGAGCTTGGAGGTAGATCCTCCTTCAGGTGAGCGTTGGCATGACTGTAGCCCTGGCCAACACTTGGTGACAGCCATGTGAGAGACCCTGAGCCAGAGGCACCCCTAAGCCATGCCCAGATTCCTGACCCACAGAAACTTTGAGGTAATAAATATTTGTGGTTTTAAGTTTTAACAAAAATTTAAGGTAATTTTAATGCAGCAATAGTTAACTAGATAATAGAGAGGGATTAGAAGCAAAGAGAAAGCAGGGGGGGATTAGGAGGGGACACTTGTTCTAGGTCATGGAAGAGATGATGAGAATCTGGATTGGGGCAGCAGCTGTGGGGGTAAAGAGCAGGGAACGGATTTGAGATAGATCTGGAAACAAAGGAAAGACATTTGGCAATGGAGTTGGATGTGGGAATGAGGGAGGAGGTGGAGGAGAGAACACCAGTGTTTGGTAACATGGGGGGTGGTGTTAGCTAGAGTTGCCAGCATGCAGGCCACTGGGGATGAGTTTAAAAAGTAGCTCCTTGAGGGCTTCCCTGGTGGCGCAGTGGTTGCGCGTCCGCCTGCCGATGCAGGGGAACC